>NW_011887776.1:39974-86543 GCF_000806365.1 Fopius arisanus
TTTTTCTTCTCAGCAACTGTCATTGAGAGGCGCCAAGAGGATCCAAAAATCTGAGAGATCGTTTCGCGCTATTAAACGACATGCGTACTCTAAAAACCCCACGTGCTCATCATTCGTTCTGGGAATATCTGTGTTTCACTAATACAATTTACCATCTGAGAAATATCGTTGTAATGCATGAGATATATATCTTAGCCGTTTAATCTTGAAAATGCGAATGCACGGTATAAAAGACGCGACATTCCCACGTTCCTTGTGTACAGATTTCGATAAGAGTTTCATGTGTTTATTCAAAATTGCAAAACCAACATGGTCCATCAACATTTGACGACATTTGACGACATTTGACGACATTTGACAACACTTGACGACAAGAGAAGAAAGGGAAAGTGTTCCTTTCCTCCCTATCATAATGTTTCCCCCAAAAAAAAGAAATGCAACTGAATAAGAATAATATCAGGCAACGAGAGAAAGGATTTGGTATCACGATTATTTTTATTTCATCATTAAAATACACATATCAATAATAATAAAAAAAATTACGATATCTCCTAAATAAATATCTAACTACGAAAAAGCTGTTGATAGATTCTCATATTCCTTAAACGATTATTATGCACAAAAAGTGATGTCTAACTCATAGCGATTGACGCCTTTCTCATTTATATTTTTAAATTAATTTGAAGTTCATTCGGTGAATTTTAATTAACTTCTAACCGACCTGGATGAAGATCTGTTTATCGGAGAACCTCGACTACAATAGAGATTGCACTTAACGCACTTCTTTCATTTCCGTTCATATTTTGTCACTGAATCTCTAAGAGTATATGCATGCGTCTCCTGTTGGTTTTACTGGACAGTGCTTTGGAATGGCGTAAAAGGGGATCTGTCATGGAATGATGTCATGGTGTCTAATGGCGCTTGGAGAAAAATCTCATTTTTAATCATATATTTTCAATCACGTTTCTCACTCAGCCCCACAAACACACACGTACCGACAGTTTATTTATACGTATCAATTTTTTCTCCTCCGCCATTAGTTTTTTTTTTTTTCGTATTATCACTAGACTAATTTTAATCACTGTAATTGAAAATTCATTACATTGTATTTGGCTATCTCTTCAAGTTTAGAATCTATGGAGTTTGAACTCGTGTTGATTTTATTGGTGTTCAGTGATAGTTCGTCCAGGATTCGATACCCGGTACATAACGATGGGCAGTGTATTGTACGTAAGGATTGCTCACATGGGTGTGGCTCATTTGAGTGTGATGAGAGTGATGAGGGCCGGATATGTATTGAACTGGTGGTAATGGCGGCTGCAGCTCGTGATATCGGATCATATCGTGTGATCGATCCTCCCACGATAGCTCGGAGAGGGTTGATTCGCTGCAGTGTCTCTTACTGGATCTCTCCACATCCTCTTCGTATCTGAATCAACACAAAAAAAAAACGAAAATTATCCTTTTAATTATTATTAAAAGAGTGATAAGACAATAAAATTGGGAATTCTCATGGTAAATGATTAGAATATTGATATTCCAAAGACATTAAATTCAATTGAAAAGGGTAAACGTGCTAAATGTAGATCTTACCGAGTGACTGATCCCCACGATGGCGAAGAATTATTCGAATTCATGTTTTGATACTGATGAACAGATAACGTATGACAGGGAAGATACTGATCCAACTCACTGCTTTCTACCTCACACTCTTGAAGATTCAATGGAATATTAAGATTAACACCACCAAGTGCCCCCAGACTGCTCATTGGTCCATCCTCCACTTGGATTTGCTCACTGCCCTCGATATATCTATTAAAATCGACACTGCCGTGGTGCTGAGAAGAGTCAGACACCGAAGATGCTGATAAATCCTGATGGTACATGATGTTCTGCTGATGCTGGTGCGCCTGAAACGCCAAATTATTGATCAATGGAATGGAAAATTGGACCACACGTGACGTGCGTGATTGACGTTGCAGATTCGAGTGGGATCTGTTTAATGCCTCACCTGATTAAAAATGTGGTGCCCTCGAGGCGTTGTTGGTGGTGTAGGAGGCGACAAGCCCTGATTCGGCGTCGTGGGAGGCGAAGAACTTACTCGACTCTGAGGTGATGCAGGTCCTTGGTTACCACGCGGACTCAGATCTTCTTGTTTAAGAGAATTTGAAACATTGAAGGCCACGTTACTCTGATTCCGCACTGGTGGATTTTCAAGTCCAGATGATGCTCCATTCTGCTTCCTGCGTCGTGGCTGATACTTGTAATCCGGGTGTTCGCGTTTGTGAATCACGCGAAGTCTGTCAGCCTCTTCGATGAAGGGTTTTTTGTCGTCATCCGATAATTTTCTGCGGATAACAACATCATGGACTTTTATTTATACACCATCTTTACAACAAACGAGTAATTATTAGGGAAGAAACGTATGTGCAAATTGTTCTCAAATTGCTGAATTTCCGGGTCCCCACCCCATTCGTCCTTTTACTTTTTACAATTTTTTACAAATCATTATTATTCATCTTCGAGTTTGAATAATTGAAGAGGTAACAGTTTTTTTTTTACATCAATGAAAAAATATTATTTGGATAATTGTTGGGGATTCATGATCGTTCACAGGGCTTGAGTGAAAATGGAAGATGGTGGGATGTGATAAATAATTTTTCAATTTAAACACGTAATCAGTCTTCAATACCCTCGAGTAGTGCGTGAAACAGAGATCAACGAGAGGGTTACACGTCTGGTTAATGTAAGGGCACCCAGAACCCACAGTGTCTACTTGAAGCCGCAAAGAGTGACGTGGTTCACTTGCACTCTATGTCTTTTACGCCGTGTTTATGTTCCCACTGGCCCCCTACTTGCCACTATCCGATAAGCTTTTCCGGTTTTATCAAGGGGAGAGAGGTGAAAAAAAAAAAAATTATGGAAGAGGCATGCCATCGTCATTCTCACTGGCCCTCGTCTGTTCGCATTTTATCAATTGAATAAGTTGAATTTTATTAGCACTTCATTATTTTTGTTTACTATTTGTTGTGACAAGTTGGTGTTTTCTCTTTCAATCGGGTTTATTTACTTTTGACCAACAGGTGATTGAACTATCTAGTGAGGTATTATCGAGGGGTACTAGGTCTATGGAGTGAAATAAAAATTCTTTTTATTTGAAATTGAAGAGGCCGAAGGGAACTCAAAAAAGCGAGACCATCTGGTCAATGGACTTTGAGTTGAGATTTTTTTGCTTCTTGTTACTTGTGAGAGACCTTCGATAGCAGCCACATTTCTTTCCACGCCAGATGATCCATGTCGCGGGGGTCAACTAATTTTGATCATCTGTAGCTACAAAACTATTTGTGGATATCAGATGGGACTAGTTGATGTTGAAGTTCACAGATATTTATCAGCAATTTCAGGGAATATTCGTTGGAATTATTCGCATAGATTTGCGAGGAGGGCTGGCACTACCTGTTGCTTTGGAATATTTTCTGCTGGTGATTTTTCGGTCGATGCGTTGGCGGTGAGATGAGGGGGTCGTAGCAACCACTGGAAAAATTCACCTGACAGGGACAAGGAGCTTATTGTGGTATCCTTGTGGGTCTTATCAATGTGACAACTCGTAACGGCAGCTGCGAGCACGCGCCAAGAGTGAACCGATGATATATTTGTTTCTTCATGGCAAACAAAGAATAGTATCAACGAGAGACATATCACTTTGGGGCGCAAGATTCAGGGAAAGCGTCATAAAAATGAATAAAAATAGGATAAATCTTCCAATCAATCATCAAACACAAAAAAAAAATTACCAAAAGTTGCGGATTAAGTTGTAAAAAAAACTGGAAAATTAAAACTATTTCAATCAATCGAGGCAAGAGGCAAGAGGCAAGAGGAAAAATTCGAGAGGAGAAATGCATTTACTTTTCTTTTCATAAATTAAATTTTATATTCAGCGAGATGCTCATCGAATTCACTAAAATATCTTTCGTGTTTGACTCGGAGGCGCTAATTGGCGCTTAGGCGCATTTCGAGAGGTGTTAAATTATTACACAGGAGCCAACCCGAGATATTTTCTCTTATTTCACGTTTCGACTTGATATCTCCGGTTTTTGGAGTTGGAAATTATTGAGATCTCTTCGTGAGCCCTAATGACAATTGTGGTTTGCAACCTATTTCACTATTATATTTATTATATATTTTTACTCGGTGTAATCGTGCCATATCGATCTGGACAATCGATCAGATCAAGAGAATCGATCGATCGGATCATGAAATGATGCACAGCGGGTTATCCTGTCGGCGGGACGTATGATGTCCCATGAGACTTCTCGTTAGTCTCTTCCCTCTTCACATGACCGGAGAATGAAATCATCGGGTTTTCAGCCCCATGCTCCCAACAATCTTCAATCCTTAGTATTCATTCATTCGTTTCTCTATTAAAATCATTTTTTCAATGTCTCGGTGCTTTTATCTGCCATTCAATTAAATTTCGATAGTCATGAAGAAAATTTTTAAAAAGCAGGTCTGCAAAATGGAGATGAGAGGAATGGTGTTTACAAATGGTTGGATTTTCAGAGTTTTTGCTGGGCCGAATGGTGAAGATGGGAGGTCTGCAATTGCGCGTAAGACGATTCGAGAGAAGATGGTTTCTGAACTTTGCGCTTGAGAGGCCTCATCCAGCCATCCGACTCTTTTTCAGTACTGCGTGTGCAATCGTCAGATTCATCTGATTCGAATAAGTGGAAGGGGCTCTGATCGAAGACACGTGCAATCATGATATCATTAGCCTTTATATTCCACTGATCTTGAAGTGTTTGATAAGGATTTCGGTAGTTTGAGGAGAATAATACATTTGGATTGAACTCACCTCCACAATGTTCCCAGGGTTTTTGACAATTCTGCGTTGTGCAGTTGAGGATATTGATCAGCTAACTTTCTTCTTGCTGCTTGTGCCCAAACCATGAAGGCATTCATTGGTCTCTTTACGTGAGCTGTTCTTTTGTCTGTACCTCTGCAAGAAAATCATTAACTTCAATTATTCAATTGATTCAATAATTTACCCACGAAAATTTTACAAACGCTAAACACAGTCGGTGCCTGTTGAGTTGGCGCCATTTTTACGCTACCTAACCGGAAAATTAAATGGCAATCAGGTGAGTATTTAAATTCCTTCATGAAATTCCACATCATTTTTCGGGCATGACCGTGTTTTATTTATGTAATTGCTGATTTTCTAATAATTTTATTTGTTTTAACATGGAAAAATCCATCATTTTTACAAAATTCGAACCGCCTACCATGAATAGCCTAGAAAAAAAATCTCCAGCTTTTTTTATTCTATTTTTTGAGAAGCAAAGAGGGTGACTCGCTTTAAATCATGACTGGATAACGGTGGATCGGGTTTTGAGTGGAGGGGGCTAAAATAATATCAGGCTCTTTTCTTTCTGAGAAGATGACTTCTTAAAAAGTTCAAAGTGTATCCACTCAAAATCACGTAATCCTATTGTTCTCCCGTCGAGGGAAATCATCAGTAGAGACTAAAATTGAGACTTGTGAAATCAATAGAGTTAGAAATGAAAATTAAATACTGGATATCTACAGCATATTGTTAGATCGATGATTATTTGTGTAGAATGTGACAGAGAAAGTAATGGAAGAAGTAGTTACACCAAACAAATGCAACTTAGATTTTTTGGCTGATCTGGGAGTGTTAAATCCATTGGTAAACGATGGTGCCGCTGATAATTAGCGAGGGCTCACTAACGAGGTCCTTCACGCGGCTCTGACGACGCGTCTCTCACTATCTCCTCACCTCTCCTCTTATCCAAATATGCACAAAAAAACATTTCAACTATTTTTCTACTATTCACCGTCACACCACATATCAACAGTCCACTGGAGAATTTTGAGTACAGCGTTATCAGTTGATGGGAGCGAACGATTGCCGAGGATTTTTTACATTCCCATGGACATCAGTGTTTTATAACGATTTTATCAGTGATACGGTAATCTGGAAAAGGGGGTTGAGTGTACCCTTTACTTTGGCTTTATGATAACCTTCGGCCGGAGGGTTGAATGAGGTTGATAAGAGCCTCACATCGATGCATCCAGCTTTGATTTCATGAGTTTGATGGTATTTAAATGAAGATTAATTCCTCGAAATCCTCGAGTTTTATCTAACAGATAATTCTTAGTGCTTATAAAATTGAATTTAATGAGCAATTAGAAAATTAATTTCTATGGTTAAAAGATTAATTCTGTCTTTATGCGACTTCTTTGATAAATTTGGAAGTTTAGTTGAACTGTCTTTGTGTTGCGGGTGAGAATTGATGTGTGATTGTTTTTGGAGGATAATGAATAATAGTGCCACGCCTTTTATCAACCACTTTGCAGCAACTTCCACGCGCAACGAAACTCAACGACGATCGGGTATTAATTAGCTAATTGGCGTTAATTGGTAACCGAGGACATTTTTCCACGGGCGTTTCCCAGGCCAGGGAAACGAGTGCGTCATAATTGAGTTAGCGATGCGCACATTTATACATCTGTGTTATTTTTTTCTTCTTAATATTTTTTTTTTCCTTTTTTCAACACCAACTTCCTACTCCACGCACTTCAACAGGTTTCGCACCTTTCAATTCAGGAATGCACAAATTATGGGTGTTGTCCATAGGAGATGAAATAAAAAATGGACAATATAGAAAAGACTCAATAAATTAGAAGACGCGTATGAGTGTTCAATTTCACTTTTTGTCTTTCGGCGAGTGAAGTGAAGTGAACTGGACGAAAGGATCTGCATATATTTTATATATTGGTGTGAACGATTTCTCCGTCCTCGTCCCTCTGATTGGTACTTTATAACGGTAATTGGGTGAATTTTTTTCGTAATTTATTATGGAATACGTACTTGGTAGCAACGGGAACTAATGTCCAGTTATAGCCCTGAAGAACTTTAGCCACGGCAGCGCTGATTCCCTCGCCACCAGCCGCATCAATATTGGCTGGTGAATTACCGCTGCTTCCACCATTTTTCATTGTGATATTGTTGTTGTTATTATTAACACCAGTGTCATTAATACCCGAGGCGATCAATCCTGAGGACTCTCCCATAATGACATTCATCTTCTTCTCAAAATTTCACGATTCAATTACGCTCCAAACTTCGTAACACGGATTTTATAAAATCAGTGGAATTATTCTAACCACTTATTGTCATTGCACTTGAGGGAACTGAGACTGAGTTTTCCCCCCAAGTGTCTTTGTCTCTGACTATCTGTATAATAAATGAGCAACAAATCTTATCTCCTCTCTTCTTCACTGGGAAAATTTACAAGCGAGTCTATTAATGCACTTGGACAGGAGCGCACAGAATTATTGAAAAAAAAAAAACGTCTAAGCACTGAACACACTGATTTTTCACTGAATCAACAGGTGATTATGTTAAGAAACGAAATCCACTAGTTTTCACGGAGTTTAGCTTTAGATAATCACTCCAGAAGGTGAAAAATTCAATGCTAATGGGTCATTTTTTAGATGTAATTATCGATAAGCGGAGGGGAATTACTGAGGGTAATTGATTGCCAACTGAAATGTCAAAATACCCATGGAGGAGTGTTTGGACAAAGTGGTTGGTGTCGGAGCACGATCGGAGCTGGAGTGAGGTGGCTGGATTGCCTCGGGGCAGTTTCCACCACGCGTTCTCAGTTTTTCGAGTAGATGTAGGGAGGCGGAGCATATACCGAGCAACAAGTGTCGTTTAGTATATGCTATAATATACCATGAAGGAACACATGGAAACCGAAACCATCAATACATGGCTCTTTCCACCACCATTACATGTTTAAATACCAGAGAATTTTTCCCACTTTTCCACACTTTGGAAAATTAATTTCAGCCATTTTTTATATTCAAAGAAATCTATCGACAGGAGGAGAATAAATTTTTTTTTCCAAGAAAAAATAAAAACAAATAAAAAATTTTGAAAAGAATGGCCAAAGCAAAACAACCGTGCAACAATCCAAGCCACCGGGGTAATAAAAACCTTTTTTTTTTGTTTATACTTGGCAAATGAAATATTTATTATAAATTAAAAGGTCTGAAGTTAATGTCTGAAATGATTAATGTTTCAAATATTAATGAGGTCGGTGATTTGGGAGTTACGAATAAGAAATTCACCGACTCTGGTTCATGTCTATCTTCGTACCATCCTCAACCCCCTCTTCTCGTTAGTTACCCCCTCCACTGGGCAATTTTACAGCATGCATATGTGACCATTTATATATGCTGTTGGAAATATATACGTGAGAGTAATCGTCTACATCAGGCTCATGGGTTCCCATGGATACGATGTCCTCCAGTAGGATGACCAATCGGAGTTGTTTAATGTTACCTCCCACTCGGGAATTACCGACGAGTTTTGCGCGCGTTTACCACCCGTTCTCCCACCTACGCCTCGCACCGCCATTGGCGGGTAGTCTTTCTTGTGCCCGGTTGTACCACTCTCTTCTCAGCTCGCCAAATCCCCGACTTCGTCACTCGAAAAAATCCCAAGTCAATTCCCCTCACGAAATCGTACATTTTTGCACACGGTGGGTAAAGTAACATTTTACGCTCCGCGTGCGCAAAATCTACTCCCGGTGCGGGAAAGTGATTTTGCGGAGAAGACGGCGGCGATTACAATCACATGAGGTTGATAACACTTTGTGATTTCCCTCACGAAAAAGTAGGTTTTACCACACGAGTGAAGAAATGGCTGCTTTCAGTACAAGGTCGGAAAAAAAATGCGCGAAGCGTGCAAATAAGCATCTCATCAATTTGTCAGACTCAATTGTTATTGTTTGTCCCTTTATATAGTCAATTGGAAGGATTTGAAGGCGGGAAGTCAGATTTTGCCGACTGTTTTTTTTATTCTAAATTTTTCGTGAACTACAAATACTGAAAATTCTCACGTATCTTTGATTTATACCACTCTTCCCCGTGAGTCTTTTTATGTACATTTATGTATTCTTTACCAACATTCTCAAGGACCCACCTTACTTGTCCCACTTCCTCAATAAAACCGAATCTTTTCAATCGCAAAAAACGGTCCTCAAAAATCGAGTCTTCCCAAGATTCACGTGTCGTAGTCACCGTAATGTGTCATATTTTGAAAATCACCTTTCTGAAAAAAACGACGACTGATGAGTTTCTTTTTTTTTCGGACTTAACTCTGTGCCGCTTAGAATCTCCCATCTGGCAAGATTTGTGTTGAGCTGTCTCAATTTTTTCCTCGATTTTACGGCCACGACTCGAACTTTTTTTTATTATTCTTCTATTTGACTTCAACATAAAAAAAAAAGAATTTCGACTATATTAATATAAAGTTCACCAAAAAGATGCGATAAATATTTGATGAATGTTAATGTCTTTTGATGCATTGTTAAAGAGTGATAAATTAATTGGTAATTTAGCGCTGCTGATTAGTGAATTATAATGAGATTAGTTGCTACTACTTTGTTGTGAATTTCCATGTTATTGAGATGGAAGAGGTGGAATAAATTAAATGTTAGATAGCGAGGGTATAAAAGAGCACGCGTCACGACGTCTGTGGCCAATGACGATGCAGAATTTGTCTGAGGCCTTTTGGCTCTCTTGGGGGTCCGACTTGCGGGGTCCACCTCCCGTGGGGCTTACATGTGTCGGTTGCCCCTGGCTAGCCTTTCAAGTACCCGACCAACTTCGTGTGGAATTGCCCTAATCATTATGTATTTTCTCTTTATTTTATTGTACTTTCATCTTCGAAAGTCTTAGAGCAACTTCTCTATCTCATACACAAGAACTACATAAACCGCCTTTTCTAAAACGTACAGACAAATTTATAACTAATAACGTGAGAGTGATATCGTTCTGAGAAAAAATCCTGGAAATTTTTTTGAGAATATATTTTTTGTTGTATTTATATAAATATCAGAATGGTACAAATTACTATAATGCACGCTGATTTAATATGCAGAGATTTTTTATTCAATTTGAAAATGTTGCATACGGATAAATGATGAATTGTATTCAAATGTGAGTGTGAGGTAAATTTCATTTTTGTTGCAAAATTCAATTGAAGGGGAAGAAACGCGCATACTGCTGCCACGTGCGTCAATGTTTACTGGGTAAAGAGTAAAATCCTGCCTTCGAAATCAATATTATTGTTCAACTGTATGCGTATGGCTAAATTTGAAACTATCGAAGAGTTCGGCTTCTCGATTTTGAGGAAGAAATCCAATATTCAAGGTTCCAATCCCAGAAGAGAAACAATTTTTATTTCTTGTTTGTTCTGTGAGGATTAAAAATTTTCAAGTTGCTCAGCAGTCTCTTTGATCTAGTGTACGACAAAAGTCGCTACACGGCATTGACCGTGGTTTATATATGCACATCTATGGTGCACTGTCTCTGCTAGTTCGCTCATTCATTAAATTTGTTGTATAATTAGGCGCTACAGTGTTGAAACGTTGAGACGTGTGGAGACATGCGAGCTTCGCTCAGTCAATAGAGCTTCGTTCTTCGTCAACGAATCGTATCGAATACCGTAGAATTCCTGAAATTGTAGTATGATTTACGCTCGGAGCCCTTTTTTCAGACCATTTTTTACGTATTGATGCAGATACCAAAATAGCTTCATTATTGAATCGACAGATTTTTTTTTTCAAATCCAAAGATATCCGGGCGAATTAATTCCCAAGTCGGGGAAATTAAATCGAGATCGGTGTCAAATCTTGAAAGTTTAATTAATTATATTCTTTCATCTAGTACACAAAAAAATAATATGTAAGTTGAGGCGAAATTACTGCGAAATGTTTAATCCATCGAATTCATGTGTATACGATAATCTATTAATTAATTAAAAAATTCTTTAACAAACGTGTAATTCCCCGGGTAATTTCAATATACCTTGAGCATGTGAACTTATTCTTGGTTTGCAACTATTTCTGCAACTTTCGAAAAATGGATTGATTAAAAATTTCCGGCAATACCTCTCAGGAGCAATTTTTCTCCGAGGTATGGTTTATTGGGATTTTTATAAAAATGAATTTGGAATTAGCACCGGTGCTGATGAATTTAAAGGTGAGAACTCAAGTCCCTGGATTTTTGGGAGTAGCATCCACGGGAATAAGGGGCACCTAAAATAAATGGGAACGTGGGCGCAAATACAACGGGACAAGTTTCTACCCCAAATGCAATAGTACAAGTGATAAATTGGTATTAGTGATGTAAAAATGCGTAGAATGGACCCATGAACGTTTGCGGTGAGGAGAACTTTACCCCCACCTCATTGGCAAAGAGACAAGAGAGAGGTGGCGGGTTTACAGAAACGCCTCCATCATCTCTACCATCTCACGTCCACTGCAACGAGTGGTCCATCTACTGCCATTCCCTCGTGCATCCATATCTTATTTTATTTTTCATCCACAAATGTTGTTGGGGGGTTGGGACAATCGTCCAAATACAACGACTCTCACCGTACCAATTTACTCAGTACGTCGCGTGACTCCCCGAATTCACCATCCCCAGGTGTAAAGTATTTCATTCTATTATTTTTTCATCACCCACTGACGTAAAAAGTTCTCTTCAATTGATTATTATCCAGCATTATGTTATGGATATTGAAATGTTGGTATTGAAAAGCCGAAATGATTAATCAAGTGTCTAGTATCTGATGCATTGGGCTCATCTCAAATCATCTCAAAAGTGAATTATCCGCGGATAGGAATGAACTTGATCCCCATGAGGGTACACAATATTCGTCCTATTTTTTTAATCCGAAGTGATTTCAATGAATTGAACAATGGATGCTTATGAAGGTAGTGCTGCATCTCCCATGGATAGTAAACCAGGACCATCAAGTCATTGTGAAGTTAATCCATTAGATGATGCTGTAGGAAAACTTCTTCAAGGTAAATCTTCAATAATTATTCCACTCTTTTCCCGACTCTTTGATAATTAACTTAAATTTAATTGATGCTGCATTCTCTCTTCACGTTCTCGCGAAGATACCTTCATCTGTCTACTAATATATTTATTGTCGTTTAGTTAACGTTTTAATTGGTGCTGAAAGGCCACGTCGTCAGCCATCGCTCTTCCCGTACTGTTTCGGATTTATCCCTATGATTAGCAGGGATGCTTCTTGAAAGTGTGCAGCATTTTGTATGTCAGATGTATATCCCGTGTGGGAGAAAAGAGTTTCACCGAAAGACAAGGGAAACGAGAGAGGGAAGTATATCGCAAGTTGCAAAGATTTTCGTGGCAGGTGCTCCGAGTCAAGCGAAACCGTTCTACGACACTAATTATGTGGTGTACCCGAATTAAATCTGACACATCTTGTCGTGGACGGCAATACGCGAGACGACATAATTTATAGATGCTAGCTGTTCAAG
Organism: Fopius arisanus; assembly: GCF_000806365.1. NCBI lineage: Eukaryota > Metazoa > Arthropoda > Insecta > Hymenoptera > Braconidae > Fopius > Fopius arisanus. The sequence continues at coordinate 52,364 of NW_011887776.1, forward strand.
TGGGGAGCACGAAAATTTGTGAAATCATTATTCGACTGTCAATTTTAATGATACCGGTGATTATGAAAATTTATGACAAATTTGTATGATTTTTTATTTATTATTTATTTTTTCAGTTATGTAATTTATTTCAAAATTTTTGTATCAATTCCAAATACCTAATTGGCTCATATTCAGGGTTTAGTTCAATGAATTGTTTAATTCGTGAGATCATTCATCAGGATAAGTTGATAAAATATAATAAATCACTCAATTTATCGCAAGTGGCGGAGTTTAAGGGGTGTCTGTCCATTCACTGGTTCATGGGCTTGACGGGAAAAAAGTTAATACACTGAGAACTGACGACAGGTTGTCACTGATTAGCAAACAAATGGTCAAGTACAAACATACACTCATCCATCGTTTTGAGCAAACTATCTGCGTTACTTACTCCCGTTCTATGTGAACAAGAAGCCCGTATATTTAAGGACAGTTCCGTCTTTATAGCTTTAATTTGATATTGACTGATTTAGCCGTTATTTAGCCACTAAAATGAGCCCAAATTTTGTAATTTTCTTTTTCATCGCGCTTTTTGCTTCTGCCCCCTTTTTTTATTTATTTTTCGCTCCCCTTCGGATCATTGTAATCCGGAGAAATTTATTCCTAGACGTTCGAATAACTTCTCCGCAATTCGTCGTAGAGGGGAAAAGGACCTTCAGCAATGAGAAAAAATAAAATGCCGACTTAAGAAGCCGCACATTCGGAGCGTGTCACCACGATAATTAGCTACTACTTCCCTAAAAAAAAGTCCTTCCGTGGGTTGACACTCCACCACGTGTGTCTTAACCAAAAACCTACTAATGATTGTAATTTCAATGTGGCAATTAGTCTTGCACTCACACTCTGAAGACAAGACTCGCCTATTTGTCCGGTCCCCTTGTTTCTTTCTCGAAAAATCTTCAACTTTCAGTTCCGTATTCGCATAAATGTATGACACTCATCATCTACTCGTTTCTCTACTGGTCGCATCGCTCAATAATGAATGAATGCTCCCTTTTTCCTAAAAAATATAAAAAGAAAAAGAACCGATTGAAATATAGAATTCTCATGGGCTTGACATCACGTGCCACGTGTGGAAAAGTTTATATTTTCCATAATGTATTGAAAAATATCTTTAATTGGTATTTACATATTTTTTAATGATATTTTTCTATGCGGGTTATTTGTTTATGAGTGAGGATTATGTCTGGTTCACTCCGAAAAAAGAATTACTGTAAAAAGGAAAAAAATTTTTTGCGAAAATCGTATCAAGCAATTACTTTTTACAATTTCCAGTGTATCTATCGAAGGTATCGAAAAACTTTCCAAACAAAAAGTGGTACTGCATTGATATACTGTATCTTTTGTTTAAATAAAATTTTCGCAAAGTCATTACTTATGAAGATATGAGTAATTAAACAGTCTGCGCCTCGAAACAGTGAGTGGCGCAGCCGCTGGCGAGTTTCACCGTGACATTGCTAAAATTTGACAAAACATAAAAATTCTAGTGTATAAGTGTACAGACATTTTTCCACGTTTGTCATAGCTTGAGAGTGGAGGCTTCATAAACGATTGTAATTGTAAAGGATAATTAAACAGTATATTTTTGGCAATTGTAATCGATAGGTTCGTAATCGAGACATTCACAGATGATACCGTGGGAGGTTCGTTATTCCGTGAAAAATTACGGGATGAGCTGGAAATTTTTAAAGTTCCCCGTAATTATTGCGTGGTAATACAGACAAATTATTCTTTCATCAAATTTGCGATTCACAATTCGATTCGTACAACAGTTTCAGATTCGTAGAGTCATAAAAATTTTATTTTCACTAAAAGATGATAAAGGCACTCCTATATACATTTACCAACTGTGTACAAGTCTCACGAGAGGATGCAGGTGTCTATTTATCGTGGTGGTATTTTCCATCCTTGCTTCCGGTAAATACCGACAGCCTCGTGCGTAAAGAATGAGATAACAGGAGAGAGCTGAGATAGAGAGAGAAAATTAAACATTGCATATTTCGGGTGAAGAGATTGTATTTTAAAAATTCGTTTTTTTTCAATCTCTCTGTTAAGGATACAATTGGACGCTACTTCCGATTACTTCTAGAGGTGGAGGACGTAGAAGTACTCATGTAAAAAGGCCCATGAATGCTTTTATGGTGTGGGCACAGGCGGCGAGACGAAGATTAGCAGATCAGTATCCACAGCTCCATAATGCGGAGTTATCCAAGACTTTGGGAAAACTTTGGAGGTAATTTCATGGGAAATAATGACTTTATCAATTTTACACACGTTAAAACTGGATGGAGATGACAAATCTGTGGAAGTCCGCACGGAAAAGCTACACCTTTGTTGAATTTCGGTCTCAAGATAATTGCAGCTTCCCAATTATATTCCAGACTCTTCAATTTTCTTTACTTTTCTTTACTGCTTAAGAATAAACTTTAGTTTTAATTTTAATTAAAATTTAATTAGACATGCGAAATTATCATTTCAATCAATGGCATTTCAGGGAATAGATTTATTCGTAAGAAATGAAGGATAGCTGGAATTCTTAATTAAAAAAAAAAATTGGTACTTATAGAATTTTAACTGATGGAGAAAAACAACCCTTCATAGAGGAAGCTGAGAGATTGAGAAATGCACATAAGAAACAACACCCTCATTACAAGGTATTCAATTCTACGATAATTTATTGGATCTGGCAATCGTATTAAGAAGTTTAATAATTTTTTATTGACCTTTAATTTTGATCGTAATTAAGTAAATAAATTTAATTTTGGTTTTGTTCTTACCAGTATCAACCACGTAGAAGAAAGCCTAAGATTGAGGATCAGATGACGATACTGGCGCACAGGAGTAGTCTTCAGGCTACAGTGTCCCTAGATTCTCCTGGTTCTTCTGACTGCAGTTATAGCAGACTTTATCCAGAGATCAGCACCAAAAGCTATGAGCGTTCTGTCCCCTATCCAGACCACTCAAAGCCTTACGAACTTCCAAAATCATACGTAGATACAATAAAATGTTCTGATCACCAGAATCGGACTTACGAAACTCTACCCAAGTATGATCTACCACCGAAAAATTATTCTGACCCCAAATGTCACGAGGTTCAGAATGTCAAGTACTGCGAGACTGGTGCTAGGTATCCAGAGCTACAGATGAAGGCATACGATACTCTGCCCAAGTATTCAGAGGCCAAGGGATATCAGGAGAGTTTGAAATATTCAGAGATGCCTGCTACCACAAAATCATACGCATGTGTACATGGCCAATATTTTCCCGCTCCAGAGCCCTATTCAGTTCATGAAGATAATGACTATCAAAGTCAGAGTGTTACGGCTCATTCATTTTATCCGTACATCTCCGCTTCAATGACGCAACCACCTTATTACATGGGCCCTCGATAATGACGTATCACAGTAAATATTATAGTGTGCATTAATTCATTATCTCATTCTTTCTAAATAATACAAAGGTAAATCATGGAATTTCTTCTGAACAATTGTGTTTGCTAATTTCCAACGGAATTATTCCACACGGAAATTTTACCGACAACATTAAAGGATATCCCAGTGCATTCCTCAAGCGATGAACATTTTTTTTTTCCAAGGGTCTATTACTTTGATTGATTTCTTCAATTAATAATGAGAGATAATTGGAAATACAAAATTGATAACACAGTCCTGATTTCGCCGTGAATTTTTTGAAACTCCGGGATTTGAAATGGCAAATGGAAAATTTACGATTTGGACTTGTTTAATTACTATTTCAAAATCTTTGGGTTTTAATAAAAATATGCAGAAAATGCAACGGAGGAAATTATTCTCGGGTAAATGCATGACGTTTTTGAGTCATACCACCAAATTCAGGGAAATACCTTTATGTTATTAGAATGCGTCGAATGGTGTATTCATCCATCAGCTTTTATCATCTGAGTTTATATTTTTATTTATGCAATGTCGATTCTACCAAGAAAATATTACTATTACTCAAAAGCATCCTATGATTTTTGATTAAAGATTGTTCAATCCTAAAAAATTTTCATCAATATTCTGTCTCATCCTTAGTGTCAAAACCTGTACCAAATAAATTGGGTTTTGAATTTCATCTATTATGATGCAAATTCAATGAATAGTCAATTTGGAGGAGTAAAAATAAAATGGTTGAATCATGCATGACTCATCACTCATCTTTTGGGGCAGAGTAATCAGAAAATTCTCAAAATAATTACCATCCCTTATAAACGGTACGTAATTATATTAAGATTGAAGAAATAATTAGAAGACGGATAAATTATAAGTTGGCTTTATATATTTCATATCTAACGTAACGTTATTCTTTAAAAGAATATAATCACTGATTGAGAATATGGACATTTGCTCATCCTTCTAAAAAAATAGCAATTTGAATTAGAAAATCCCGAACTACTGCATAAAATTAAAATTTCCGTAGAGTTCTACTCAGAGAAAATTAATTCAATTAATGTCAAATTAATGATTATAAAACAAATCGGACTAGGAATAGCTCCAAGAATTCGGCTACTACATATACACTTATATACAGATTATTTCGGAGAACCATACAATATTAATATCGCAGAAAATACTTAACGTGTTGCTATGAAAACAATTATACATCAGATCTCTTCGGAGGTAGATGATTTTACATAAATATCTGCAGTAAATAGAATATGTGCCATTTTCCGGGAGAAATAATTATCATTACAATGATTTTTTATCCCAACATATGTGAAATTCAAGGTTCTCTATTTATGACAGCCGCAAGTTCCTTGATTTGTTCTCTATTAGCATGCATGAACGCCTTGGACGTCCATATCATGTCAGCAAGTATTTCGTCATTTTTTTCATCCATGCAGACTTCACTGGAGAGCTGAGGATTGAATCTAAAGTATGGGACTCCAGTCATAGATGCCCATGTCCTAGCACGATCGACTACTCTGCCATCACTACAGGTGGCTTGATCCACCAGAAGAGTTCCAAGAGCAGAGATACCCATACCAAGTTTTACAGTATCCCATAGACTCTCTGGACGAAAGACATCAATATCCTTCAATGGAGAAACTGGCACAGCTCCAGTACCAATTGAAACTACTAATGATAATGGAGTCATTTCATCTCCACACCCTACAGCGTTCAACGCCAAGTTATACTCGTGAATTTCAGTCATAGCATCAAGGGTCGGATTATTAGCTATTAATCCACCATCTAAAAATCTTCCAAACGCTCTGAAGTATGAGGGAGCTGCTCCAGTGGCTCTTGCTGCTTTCCAGAGGAGTTGTTCTTCAGGCGGTAAGGTATCTTGAAATTTTGAGCTTTGGGGAACACTAAGCAGTGTGCTTGGAGATACGTAATTTCTGAATAAATGGAGATCGACTGGTTTTCTATCAGCAAGAACTCCCGTTATCATAAGCTTTGGATGTTTGATTTCTGACATTGTTGTATGAGCACCTAAACAGTCCTTGAGAATTTTTTCAAGGCTATCACTACTGTAGGGTCGAGATCCGACGAAGGCATCTTGTTTAATACGAAAATAAAGAGCCTGACACTCTCTGAGACTTTTTCCAGAGGCAATTCCCAATGCTAGAATGCCTCCAGTCGATGTTCCAGCTATCCAGTCGAAACAATTTATCACAGGTTTATTTAGAATTTGTTCAATCTCTATCAGAACTTGAACAAGAACAAGACCTCTAATTCCTCCACCATCGAGACATAATAACCTGCCACCTTTTAATTTTTTAGGCTTGTTGAAGGCCATTTGTTCCATGCTGGAAACATATAACATCTGATCTAATATTGTCCTTGGGACTGAAGTTGGAGGCTCGGGTGGTGCAACGCCATTATAATTTTCATCAAACTTACAGCCAAGTGTGCAATCTTTCATATCTGCTCCGCATCTATCAGCTCCAACTGCGTGCAATGCATATAAAATCTTCTCTCCCTCACTATTTTTTATGTCGACGAGATGTCGAGGCGTCTCACCCTTGAAATTCTTACAATTCAAATCTACTCCAAAGCCTAGCAACATCTGGACAATTGTTAAGGTGCCACCTTTTGCCACTGCGATGTGCAAGGGAGAGTTGCCGTCGTTGTCCACTATGTTCACCGATGCCATGTGACTCAGTAAAGCAACGACACACTCCAATCGCTTTCTTATAACCATAATGTGAAGAGCAGTTTTTCCATCGAAATTCAGGGCGTCAATGTCGCAGTTCATCTCAATTAAGGCATTAACGACTTCTCTACTTGAAGACCAATGTAGAGGTGTTCCTCCGGATTTCATGTCTTCAGCAATTAGAGAATTGGGTTTGCTGTTGAGGAGATCGCCAACGTAGCTTGGACAATTCCTGGTGCTCTCCAATGCTGATATATTGACATCAGCACCGATCATCAAAAGAGCTTTAACACAGTCAGGTTTGTCACTTTGGCAAGCCACGTGGAGCGGCGTTTGTCCAGCACTGTTTCTGCTGTTCAGAATATTTGGAAAATCGCATCCAAGTGCAAATATTATCTCTTTAGTTGAAGAAGCTGCATAATGGTAAACTGTATTAGCATTCCAGTCGAGATGTTCTCTAGATCCCTGTGCGTTGAGAAGTTGTTGAACCATTTGGAGATTATTCGTCTGGATTGCCACTTGAAGGGGAGAAATTCCTGATGATGACGCAGGACTGTTGAGATCTTTATTCACAACTGCATGTTGGAAGGTGTCGTACAAGGCCAGATAAGCAGCTAAATGAGCGAGTGTCCAATCTGGATGGTTTGACAGGGCGTCGCAAACCTTTTGAATTCTGGGTACAGTGCATAATTCCTTGCAAATGTGCACAAGTGGGGGTATGTGATCTTTGTATACTATAAACCTCATTTGTGCCACTTCAAAATTATCAGCACGAAAGAGACTGTAAGCTTGATGTAATGTTTCATCACAGGGACGATGAAGGATGATCTCATACTTATCGGTGCATTTATCCCCACCAGGACCGTACAGCACGATTCCATCTTCACGACAATCTATCGGACGATTTCCATATTTATCTGTTCTTACCTCTAAAACTACATTCGGCGGGGTATCCCCAAACATCATTTTTCCGAAGACATTATTCGCGATGTCTCCCAACCACGTCATCTGAAATTTTTTTAAAATTTAGTTGATCATTTTCTTCTCGATAAGTATCATTGTTATGCAAGTGTTATGCTTGATCATTGATTTTTTTATTCAACCTTTGACATTGAATGGGAGTATATAAAGGATTGATGGTTATTAGACATTTAAGTGAAGGTTGGATAATAAAAACAATGTTGACAGTTTGATTTCTTAACTTTAATTGTTTTGGCTACCTTACTTCAGATTTATTAGAAGATTTTTAAGGTGTCCCACTGATATTTTTCGGGCGAAGTGCGAAGATTTCGTTTGCAGTTTATACAGCACAAAGTGTAGTGGAAAAATCGCTAACCTCCAAGTGCAAGACGTTTTTTGAGTTTTCCTGGTTTGTAATGATAAAGTACATTAGGGTATTAGAGTTCCTGTTATCTTCAACAGATGCCATGTAAATTCATTTATCAAGGTTTTCACCAAAGAGCATTGACTAAAGTAGAGACTCAGTTCTGGGGGTTGGAGTGACCCCTGAGGCATCGTAGTACTCACCCCAAGAGAGGGAGGGCGCCACAGGCATTGAATACCAATTTCGTAACGCAGAAAATAACATTCACCCAGTGGATAGATCCCTATGACAGCGGGAATGCTATAAAAATTATCTTAATGCTTGAAAATGTTAATTGTATTATACTTTCGCAGGAAAAAAGAAGAATTTATTGCGGCGTAAATATTTGGAATTTACCTTATCAACTTACAATAATAACAGTCGATAAGTACAAATTCTGTTTGAATTATTTAAAATATTATTTATTTTAAAATTTCGTCTCAATGTATTCGATAAATCCACTGTACTTGCACCGCGCAATTTCTTCCAGGAAGATGAAGTCATTTGCTTAAAGCCATTGGAATAATTTGTCACTTGACATAATGGCGTGCATTAATTACGTTAGTTGAACCCATGAACTATTCGTCTATTTTAATATTCAGTCTCTTTATGATTATTAAGACAGTTGTCTGGATTCGACCACTTGTCTCGTCTGGGTACATTTGCCAAATCGTGGGAACAAAACTTCAACCATTCTGCAGTGATAATTTTCTGCTCGTCTAATTCATAGAATTATCTCTAATTCATAGAACGAACCCAGTCCTACGTCTAACTTATACAATTATACGCAACACTTGCACCAATAAAGAGACGTACAGTTGTGAAGAGTAATGTGACGGATTAGAGGGAGTTTAAAGGTGTTATGATCTGTAATTATGATTATTAAGAATGAGTGGTAAAGCCGTCAGTTATAAATAACTAAAATGTGGATTTTATTCTGCTGTTGTGAATAGATCTGTCTGCATTTTTTTCCCAGCAGATTTATTAACATGATATCTGTAAATGTCATAACGATGAACAATTTGATTGGCAGCACAAGTGCATGTAATTTTTGCGCAATTTTTAATCTAGTGAAATGGAAATGTTCATTGAATTCCATTTTTACTGTGTGCAACATCAATTCCCTCGACATTTGTAGATAAATTTAAATAATTCCACGAAATTTTCAAGTTAAATAAATAGTTACATGAATTCATTGTACCGTTAGTTTTTGAATGATAAATGGTGGAAAAATTATAATTAAGGGAGAGATGAGAATTGCTTCCGTTCAAAGGTGAGGAAATAATATCGAACAGTCTGAAATTTCAGCTTTATCCAATTCTCACGTCATCAAAAGAGACCCTTTTGAACGCGGTGCCTTTGAAACCTACGTATATTAGCTTTTCGATTTGCATAGACCCTCAAAGTGATGAATCTAAAGAAACCCAAGCGGGTTTAATCCCTCCCTTTCATTTCTCCTTTCCCTTTCTTTAAAATCCGTGTTTTCAAAATCATTCCAGATTTTTCCCTACGATAATCAATTTCCTGAATTAAATACATCGAGAAAACACTATATTTAAAATACGAGTTTGAAAACGTAAATTACCAGATAAAACCCCGTAAATTATACCCAGACATGTCGTAAATTACGATTCCTTGAGGTTTGATCCTGAGGATTTCCTTTTTAATCAATATGAGAATGTAAAATCATGGAGTTGATGATCCGCAATTTTTTTTCAAGGGATTTAGATTGTTTCTGATTCAGAATACTTGTTCGTGATGAGCAACGGGTGGTAGAGGACTCTCTCGGAACGCCCTGGGCGACCGTTTGATACCATCACGTTATGACTCTCGCACGTTAGGTGTGAAGGAATGAAAAGGGACTGAAGTGGTGTGGAAAAATAGTTTTATAATGGGAGGGATCTGTCCAGTTAAGAAACGACTGACAAGGGCTGCATCAATTTCCAGAATCGTTGTTCGTTATTTATACTTGATGATTCAAATGAGATTCTCTATCGATAAAACAAAAAAAAAATAATGATACCTTTCCATTCTGGTTAGTTTATCTCTTTTGTGAAATTAGAAATGTTTCCAGCTGTGAAATTTCGTTAACCGTCGAATACATACGAATAGCAAATACAAATAATGTGTACCTCGATTTGTCGAGGGATTTTTATTTTACTCAGTGCCACAGACTGCTCGTGGGAGGGCATGAACTTGTCAGTATTTTCTTTAAAAATTTATGATGAATGACACATCATTGCGGACATGTCATGTCTGAGTCGAATGTGTGACAGTGCCGATTGTCCATTGGCAACTCCAACAATATAATTGAAAGTTATCCGTGACACACACCTTCGTGTGTGGATACATCACCATAAATCTCAGTATAATCACCAATTGTTGCTATATATATGCAGACAGGCAGAGTGAGTGACAGAAGGATTTATGTGGAGTTTGATTTCTTATAAAAAATGGATCGGATATAAGAGGAATTAATTTTACGTTCCGAGTGGACGCCCACTTGATTCTTCGATCTATTCTCCTTCCGATTCAGTGATAAAAAAAATTATGATAAATAAATTCTATATTTCCACCTGTTTTCATGTTGAATTGAACAATCTCGAATGGATAAGATGAAAATAAAAATTCGGAAAAGAGGAAAAATAGTCGCTCCCACATTTATTTTCGATTTTGATAAATAGAAAAAATATTATGACAAAAAATGTATCAAATGGATTGATTGTAGGTGGGAGGCGTCTTAAGACCAATTGGTGCGGTCAGCTAAAATCCAATCGACTAAATCATTAAACGATACGTGAGAGATCCTTTGGTGGACGTGAGTGAATGAGCGACTCTCTCACTCGCAAATAACACAGTGAGGAAGAGCAGACTTGAATTACTCTTACGTTCATGTAGTTAAGTCAGTCAGCTAAATGGCAACCGACAGAAGCAGGGGCACCTGTCCCTCCACCTCTAACTTGTCGAGTCGACACGCACATTTTTATACGTATACATGTTCAACTGTTCAGTACAGAGAGCTAACGTTGAAACAGAGCAAAAGTAGTCGTCAAGGAGCGGGGAAACCGCAGTTCAGTACCCCGTGTACACTCACGCTGATAACACCACATATTCTAATCATATTACGAGTTCTATCTCTGTCATTCATATCGTAACTCAACTATCACCACCGACAGAACTTGGAATTAATTGGTGGCGACAATATCTCACGTTTTTGCAAATCAGAAAGTACTTGTACATTTTATATAATTGTCATGAAGGAATTATCAGTATATTCTAGAGGATATATTATGCTCGTTGAAGTTTGTTTGGGTCATTACGGCACGTGCTGGATTTTAAATCCTTCAACTAATAATTGAACGCAACTTTACACCACTTTCTTTCGTTTAACAGTTTATGAGTATTTTACTCGTTTTATCGGACCGTTAATTTCAAACTTGTTGTGAAAAATGTGGGACCAGTGGCGTGAAATTTTGCGACGCGGTTGATTGCGATCGTTTATCACACTGGAGGAAGACCCCATGGGACTCCTGGAATTCACATCAGATATGTGTTCAATGTGAAATTGAACCCATCGCTCGACTGGATGTGAACCTCCTGGTATTGCAATTGTGCACTGAAAAATCACCGGCACTCTACATTTCACTATTCGCATATTCGGTGAAAGTTACCAATGGAGAGGATAAAGTGCTTATTTGTGAAACTGTTTGCGATACAGAGCTGAAGTGATTATGGCTGAACGAACAAAAAATGTGTAATAATTCCAGTGGCATACTATCCGCGGGAAATCGTCAGCAGGAAAATTTTCGACAGGTATAATCCATAATAATCTAATAATTCAAAAAGGTTATTAAATACATTTGAAAAATCTATTGTTTATTGCACTCCCACTGCCCATTCTTATTCAATTTATCAGGAGATTTATCAGGAGAACCGGAAGTGATGAAGAGAAATTTGTTACCACTATGATTGAAATTTCATTGGAAAAGAAATCGTTAGGAGAAAATGTTGCATCTGCCAATAATTAATAATAAAATTAATTATCTAATTCCAGCGCTTTAGGATTACTTGCGATATTGCTATAAATTCCGTGGAAGAATCGACAGCCATGTTGATAGTGGCGCATGAAATGGAGTAAAAGCTAAAATTCTAGTGTCGAAAGCATAAAGCGATGAGGATGATCGTGGTTACAAGAAATTGCGTTCTGATCCATTACGTCCAGGAGTCCAGAATGGTTATCCCCAGTACTCATTATTTCATGATAGGTCTTCGTCCTTTAGTTATTGGCATAAATGATCTGAAGGCTTTAACCGCCGATAAATGAAATCATAGGTACGCAGATAATCGTTGGGTGTCTATCCCCAAGTAAAGATTCACTCAGGACCTAAATGAGTTGCAGAGCTAATCCTGTTTTCTCCACTCATCAGAATTCAAGAGTTATTATTGGAATGAATTTTTCTAATGCAAGATATTACCGTAAAAATGAATTATTCGTTCCATCCATTTTGTAGATGTGCTGTCGCCTATTGATGAAGGAGAGACTAATGATATGGAAGTGGTAATCATGTGGTTGAACAAAACAGAACAGTTGGTCAAGTCTGAATTGCTCAGAATGGGAATGCCTTCAATCCATCAATGGATTCAAAATTAGTTGAAATAATTTGTTTCACCAAGTCAATGAGACGAATAATTGTGAAACAACGCCGACTAATCAGGCAATTCTGACGAAAGGGTTTGGCTCTTAATTATTTCCTTGTTAGTGATCTTTCGCTAATGCAATAAGAACGAGTAGAGACTAGAGTGGATGAGATAAAGCACAAACCGCTGCTAGTTCATTCTCAAAATCCTATTCGCCCGTACCAGTGGATTCTATCCCAGTATTTTAGATATAAGGGCATATGTGAGACATTTCATTCAATTTCGGGTCGATGTAATTGGGTTAAAAGATAAAATTTTCCTTGAATATTTGAAAACCAATATTTCAAGGCAATATGCACAGGATTTAGTGTCTCGTGCCTTGTGCCTTGTGCCTGACAATTCCAAAAATGATGAAAAATTCGTGAAGCACCTACTGGCAGTCAGAATTAACCATAAATTTCAACTGTCCGAATAACGACAGAGAAAATTAGGTACAGTTGTCAGATAATGACCTCGAGTTCGTTCGTTAGTATTGCAATTTTGTACAACTTTACATGGACATCTCACACATACATTTATATTTTCCCGGTGGCTCAACAGATTGAAAACCAGTTCTGAACCACGCCCGGCTATCGTACTGTAATTCTTCATTACTTCCACAACCGCGAAGAGGCGTCAACTCCATTCGCTACTTCCTTGCATTCTTCAACCTAATTTTCCATTTTTTTACTGTATAACTCCAAATTTCATTCTATCCGAGATCGATGTCCATGGATTAAACCTGGGTGATAAAAAATCCGTTTTGTTCTGGATGTCAAGGTGCTCGTAATTCGGGATTAGGGTGTGGTTAATCTCCCGTGTCCTACTTAGCGGTTAACATTTCTCTCATAATCACATCCAAATGAGTATTTCTCTTTCATCTGCCATATCTACAAATCACATGCCGTCTGTTCATCTTTCATTGGCTCATGGTACCTTGATTTTAATCTCCTACAATAAAACATTTACTCTCTATCAAAAAAAAAAACTGAAGAATCTACTGAAAACCATCACTAATGCCGATGGCTTTTCATATTCTACCTAATAAATATCTTAACCTTGAAATATTTACAGGGTATTGGGTGATTTCCCGAATTACGGTAATTGCGGTAATTCTTACTTTAGGTTGTCTCTTCTAATTTTTTTTCTCCGGTTCTAGACGATAGAACTCTTTTTTTTTCAAAATGAAGAAACGAGTGGAATGAATACTGAAGATGCAGATTTTAAAACGAGAACGAAAGTGAGAATTTGAGTCTCAGTCCCTGAAATGTTTCTTCTCTTCTATACTATAACAATCCTTGTCCCCATTCTTGATTCGACGTACAGAAAAAAAAAATGCGAAATGGGGTAATTTTTCATTTTTTCAAATGCATCGCCTGCAATAAAAATATTCAATCCTGACATTTCTTAAATAGGAGTGGTCAGATATCCGTTGAATTACGGATTTTTTAACAGCCAGGTCGTGGCGACCGTCAATTCAAATAAGCACGAACGATGAGACCTAGGAGAATATTCATAATACATATAGTTACCCAGACCATGTATTTAAAAAGGAAGAAGAAAAAAAATTGAAGAAAATAATTCTGAAGTTGGTTTATGAGCGTTGTAAAAAAATTATGCGAGGTTAATCGACCTAGTTAAAAAACGGCTACCAACGATCCGCCCGTTATTATGACCAGTTAATAATTTTCACTTTGGATTTTTTGGGCATTTACTCAAACTCATGTATCACGTGTATCACGTCCAATTTTCAATTGAATAATTGCGAAGAAAAGGGATGGAGGAGAGATGGGGAGAGTAATAAAATTTGGATTCGAATTTTCTCATCTCTAGATCAAATTTAATCTATCTTTAATGGTGCTGCGTAAAGAGATTTAAAAAAGTTAGACGTTTATGTAATTTAATGAGATTCACAGCTCGGCTTTTATAATAATTAATTGAAGATTGATTATTGTCTCGTCTGGGAGATCATGAGGAGATCTTGGGAAAACGATCGATTGGAAATTCTTCAGGGAGACACAAGCAGCTCTACTCACATTTCATGGACTTTCATCTCCACTTTATAATCGTTCCGCTATCGATGGCACTTATCGCTGTCTTCTATGGAATATAATATTTTTCTTTCTCTGTGGTCGCTGATATGATAATTTTTTGTGAAGTCATTGAACGCGGAATAATACGCGCAAGATTCCGGAATTTACCGGCCAACGTGATGAATTTAAAAATTTACTCTAGCGTTGGCGCTGCACGGTGGGATATAATTAAGACTAGCTTATTGGACTGTCAAAAAAATTGCAGTGAAAAATATTTGGATGTTTTAGCTTTTATATCTTCAGGGTGACACCCCTCTGTCACAGAAGTTCGAGGAGTAAACAAAATATTGCGATTGAAGCTGTAATAGATTATAACAAGTTCCAGTCTAGCTTGTGTATTACCGATATAGCTGTAAATAATGTTATATAACAGAATATAAGTGGCAATCGGCCGTACGTTTCCGTTGTTATTTTTTATTGGCTATCCATGACGAAAGTTGGAAGGATTTTTATTTTACGTACAAGAGATAATCGGTAAGAATGTCGTTAAAAATTTCTTGAAATTTCAGTCGCAAAGTCATTTGAATTTCCAATTCTGCGAGCTTGAATTAAATCTCTTTTAAAAACTGTCACTTAATTTCTCATTCAATAAATTGAAAATGCCGGGAGATAATCTCTTGATTCTTCCACATTGTCACCTGAAAATCGCCAATTACGGTAATTACGTTGAAAATTTAAAACTGAATAAAATAATTGAATGAAAAATTTTTAAACAATTTCATATGATAAAAAGTATTTAAAAAGTATTTCACTTGAAATTTCCAGTGTTATTTTCCCACAGGGCACTCAATTTTATTATCAAATATTTTTTTTTGCACAGTGGGTTAATGTTAGAATAATGTGAATTGATTGTTTGAACTGTTAGTGCAGTGACGTGAGGAGTGTAGGGATGACGATGTTCCTCGTGACGAACCTAATTCAGCACCAAGAGCACGTGTCACTCAGGTATCATAACGCGCCTACGTGAGATCTTAGTGGGTTACGATGGCGGGAGCGACACGAGCCGATTCGCGACTTCTGCTACATCCACATGTGAAAATGAAAACTGAAGTGGAGGGAGAACTGGTGAAGAGTCACATCAAATCGTTTTACAGAACCTCAAACAGTGTTGAGTGCTTTTGCGGACGTCGCCAGCGGTGTCTCCCATCCGCCCACATTCACTGCAAATTTCACTCGCACTCTCAAAATCCCAAAATCTACAAACCAATATTTTTCGAAATATATATACAAAGCGATATATTATTTCATATTTCGGCATAAGGGTAGAAGACAAATACGAAAAAATATATCATAATAATTATATTATACATGTGTATCACACACATGTGATACGTTGCGTTGTCGCAAATATATTTGATGTGTACGGAAGATCATCATCTACATGTTGTGATCTCAGATGACAACTTCAAAAATTTTTTCATGATCTTATAAAAATTTATCTGTTCTAACGGAAGCGCTATTGACTGCGATGGGTCGTAGATAAGCTCCGATAATTTCATGATCACAGTACAATTTGAGGAATAAGAGCAACAAGTCAAATAATCATTGGTTGCACGGATTATAGGATCAGAACCAGTGATCCCATCCCATCGTACTGTACTTAATCTTATCTTCAATGGATGGTGGAATGGCGCGCGTTGTATACAGTTTCCTCATTGGGGTGAAAGCTCTTCTCCGAGGAATACCATATGAAACTGATTTTCTTTCTGTTGTGAAGAGATAAACCTGTTGATGAAGGGGTGATTCGATTATTCCACCGCGAGAACTACTAAAAAAGCGGTGAAGACATTTTACGATAGCACGAGACATTCCAATGGATGTTCATGGGCTTTTATGTTTGTTCTTCAGGGTAGACCGATTTATTCCCGGGGAATTATTCTGGAATCTATTCCTCGTTGTCAGGGATAACCGAGATCAATTTTCACAATGAAAATTCAAATTATTATACTGATGCGATAATCAACAAACCGTATACGGAAAAATTGCGTCAAACCAACACGAATCGTAATTCACACAAAAATAAATAATACATCGCCAATTAATAATAAATTTAATAGAAATAAAAATTTATACCTATAGGCACCGATGAAGATTGTCATGAGATCAAATAAATTCATAATATTAACGAAATTATTGAGGAAAATAATATTAGTGCCTGTCTTTGAACATTTCATCATCGAATTCAAGTTTTATCACGTTTGTGGATAATAATAAATAATTGAGGGTTCACGGCTCGTAATTTATTTTCATCGTGCGGTAATTGAGAGTTAAGTTGCGTGTCATTACGGTCATGCTGTCTGACTTGTTTTCTTCACAATTCGTTTTGGGTACAATCCTTCTATAGACATGCACAGTGGGAGGTAAAGATGTTCTAATGATTCTAGGAGATGAAGCAAATTTTTTTTTCAATTCCATTTCCATTTATTGTAGTTAAATATAAAAATTACTCTGGATTTTTAAACTCAATTTGAACTAGTGACAGAAACTTGAATTTTCGAGAACTGCGATTTGTTCGAGGTGATGCTTTTCTTTTTACGATGTGTAAACACCGAGAGTGGGTGTGCATATTTGTTGTGTTGCATGTTTGGGACTATCGGGATTGTTATCGATAATGTACAAAGCCCTGTACATCGTCCACATGATGGATATGGAGGGTTTTGTTCGATTTAACTCGAACATGGTTTGATGGGATTGGAGACCCTCACATCGGTCACATTATGCCGCTATAAATGGATCAAAGACTAACACAACTTGGCGATTAATATTATTAATAATCATTGATGAAAAAAAATTTATTGTCACACCGAATTCTTACGCAAATGATAATCAATTGCGGACATACACTAGCCGAAATTCCAATGGAGGAAATAATCATCAATAATTGAAATATAAAAATGTTCTGGCAGAAGTAATTGCAAGTTGATTTATTTACCGGAGTCAATTTTTTTTTCACTACAGGATGTGAAATATTGAAAAAATCGAGGAATTTATTGGTCGCTAATAGAGATATATTGAGCAATTCTTAAAACCAAGAAGAAATCTGTGAATAAATAATAAAAATAAGCTATGAAACGAGGAGAGATTCAACTACATTTTTAGTGATATATGTCGTTATCGAACCGGTTCCCCTTTCACGGCTGTTTCTCACACGGTGTGTGGAGTACGCAAGTTGCATATTTACTGTGATGATAAAATGGTGGTAAAAACTAAGAGATGCATTAGTAAACTCACTGTAACGTAGCATGCAGCGCGTGTCTATGACTTGATTTTAGAATGGACAAAAGGAAATGCGCGTGAATCATTAGTTAAGGGTATTTTACACGCGTTGAAGTGGATGATAAAAAATGAGGAATAAATTATTGCTTAAATGTTTTGTTGTTGCGCTGAAAGTTTTTAAGTCTTCTCCTAGACTGTTGTTATACATTTGGTCGGTTCTCGCGTCTTGGAAGACTACTGCACTCATAAGATGTTCTTTCTGGTCGATGGAATGCACGGTATTACCGGTTCGCCTATACTCAAACCTCGCGAGATCATGTACTCTGGAATCTCGATACAAACATCTAACCAATACTCGTTTTCGATCTGTATTGATGGTCTGTTACTTTATATTCAATCTCATTGATTCGGTGGTCAGACGCTTTTTCACCGGACAAAATCTCCCCGAAAAAGCATTTCTCCACATTTTATTGAAAAAAAACGAAAAAATTTTTTTTTAATTTTTGAATTTATGGATCATTGATTCATTCATTGATTTTTTTTTAATTCCTGAAGAAAGAGACAACAGAAAAAATAGACCCATGTTATTTTTGCTATGGTCTATTATTTTTACTGGGTTTTAACACTTTTTAAAATTTTATTTTCATTTTTTACTGCTGTTTTTTCATAAATAATCGAAATTTCAAATTGCATTTGCATTTCAAATTGCATGTTTTTTCGTCGCGGATTTTTAAACATGGTTCTGTTTTTTAAGAAAAATTGTGGACGTCCACGTGAGAATGAGAAAAATGGAGAGAAAAAGAGGAATTGCGTTTTCATCTCGTAAAAATCTTGAGTCTGCTGTTATGATTGTTATTTTTATAGCTCTCACCCCAACAAGATTGATGATCAATGATTCTATTGTTGTTGTCGTGATTCGAGGAAAGCAGATGATCATCCAATTTATAAAGATTTTTTTAACAATACTTAATTAGATTTGAGGGGTAACTGCGGCAAAGAATATTTGAAATTGCCTCTTCTCAAGATATCATCTGCTTGCCTCAGAATATTCTTTGATCTCTCTTGCGCCTATGTTTCTTGTTGCTAAACGTAGGCCTCACCTGATTTCTCGTTGTCAATCACTCGCAAATCACTCCGCTGTCATCGATCTCTTCTCGACGTTTCGAGTTTCGTATTGAGTTTGCGGGTTCTCTCGTTGTATGGTAAATTGTCCTGGATCGTAGAAAGAAACGAATCGAAAGGTATGGCTGATTTGCCTCTATTTTATTTCATCTTCTCCGACATTATTCTTCCCTAATTGCGACGAAATTTATGTTTGTCACTTTTTTTTCATTATTCAGAGAGACATGAACATCAAACAATTCTTGTTTTTCAATTGTGTATTCTTAGCAGAACAATTTTTTAATGAATATTATTCAAGTACAGACCAAATAAACATTAGAATAAATATTAATTCGATGTCTGAAACAAATTGAACAAGAACTTTCGGTATCCGGGCAATGAATAACCGTTGAAGAAGGATAATGATAAAATAAAAGACTAGTGGATGAGTAAAAAAACCATCCGAAATGTGTAATCCATTTTTATTTTTATTTGAAATTTTGTTTCATTTGGTCCATGGCTGCCGATCTCGTCGAAAGGAGAAGTGGGCACGATTCTTCTTCTCCCCATGTGGCGTAGTTGTGAATACGATGTGCAGTTGAGGCGAGGGCATATAACTTATGCAGGAGAGAAGTTTTTAAAAAAAAGGGAGAAAGAGAAAGGTCGAGATAAAACGAGGGAGAGAGAAAAATGGAAAGAGGAGCGCGCGCGTATACGGAGTGTTACAGACTTGCTGTGTACTCGATGTACGATCTCCAGGGTACAAGCCGGCACCACACCTCAACTCGAATAAATTTGAATGCGACAGACTCTTCAATGAACAACGACTAGGGTATATACATCCCTTTTTGAACAGAACCTTCCGGCGCCAGACGTTTAACGAGTACATAAAACACAACACTCATGCCGGTTTCATTGCGAAAACATTGATAAACGTCTTGTCACGTGGTCAGCCAGGCTGGAGGTACTTGTTAACAGCTCAACGAGGTAATTATACATTAATAGAATTTCATATTTAACTTTTGCCTTTTTAATTACATACTTTAATTACAATCTCTCATCAATATACATCAGTATATTCGTGATATCTTCCAAATAATAATTCATTAATTGCAAATAATCGGAGAATTATTTCAATTAAATTCTCACTGCGGATGAGTTTAATGGAATCAGCTATCGCTGGAGGAGGATTCTTTCATTATACCAGCCACTGAATAAGACAGATGGACATCCCCCGGGGCTCATTCCCCAATTAAAATAGCCTTGTTATTGGATCCGGTGTGTTCGTTTAATTAACTGTGGCACATCTCTCCTATGTCTTCAGTCATTAGTGTCCACTTAACACGTGTCTAATCGCTTACAGAGTCCTTTTCAATCGTCTTTTTAATCACACCTCTTGTAATTACCCTCCAAAATCTTATTTTTATTGATGAAGAAAAAAGTTGATTGGTATTACAATCGTTTAGAGTTTTTCAGGGTATAAATGGAGTTTCTTTCGTAGTCTTCTGATTATGAGGTTCTAGACTTTCGATACTGATACATTATTTATTTACTGGGGAAAAAACACTCTTGACTGACTGGTAATCTATTGAGCAGGATATACATTGCAGTTAAGCATCTTGTTGATCTGCCTTGAAACAGGAATACAGGCTTCATGCACGAGTGCATTCAAGGATATGTTCTTTTACTTTTATTTCACTTTCATGAAGTGCTTTTTCAAACTATTATCAAAGAAAGCCATTATATACCGAGATTATAATCTTGATATAAGTGATATTAACGTAAATCGAGAATTATTGAGATAATTTAGCCGTCATTGCTGTCGTTACGTTTTCATTTCATCTTTGGTTAATTTCTTTTCTGTTACTTTATTTTGTTAATTTGTTTATTTTTCCTTGGATGTTCCCTGAAAAAACCGATACTTCGTTAACAATGAAAATTATTAAAATTGAATAATTAATAATTGGAAATTTATTTCTCTCTCGATTGCTATTATTCTACCGAATCGGGATAATTTGCAAGAAGTGTTATTTTTTTAAGACAGTTTACAAAATTGATTTTAGAAAAATTTAATAATTTTAGGTCTTGTCAGCAACTGTGTGTATTGATTATGAAATGAATGCTTTCTATTCAGTCTATGTTCGCAAAGCAGTCCTGAAAATATATCCGTTCGTTTATATCTATACGCATAAAATACGAGTCCGATATATCATAATCGTTAAATTGATGGAGAATCCCAGATATTGAAGTGCGTGACTTCGATACAAATAGAGTTTGAAATAGACTCGGGGATGGTATATTATTGAGTACAATGGTGAATTGAAATCGGAGTGATTTCCCAAGACATTGAAAAATTCAATAAAAGTACTTGGTTGAAGAAAAATTTAATACTTTAATACTGCACTCATTCAAAATAATAATTCATAAATTTAAAAACACTGAACAACAATGAATTTGTTTCTGAGTTTACATTTTGCTATTGAAATAGTATAAAAATAAAAATGAATCGCTTGCAAAGAATGCACCTTAATAAATAATTGAGGTGCATTCTTCGATAAATAATTTGACCACTCATATATTGTGGGTATGTTTTACAGGGAATAAATGAAGATGTAATCTAGGGATGTCTCACTTAATCGAGTGTGAAATCAGAGGTGATCTGGCTGATTTCAATAGCCTATGATGTCATTCAAGGTTATTCGTTCAAAAGAAGTTGGCAATTAATTGATTTCACCCACTGTGCTAACTTTTCTTCAACACGTGCAAACATTTCAATTTATTTTTATCGCTATTTATGCTCATATCAATCTTCTCGCATCTGCCCACATAGAAGTTCTCGAAGGATTCTCAACACATGCGACAAAACATTTGAACATTCTTATCGAATGTTTTTCCAAAAATTCATCCATTTGGCCAATTTAATGATGTGCCAGGATATATTTATTTCTTCGTCATCTGTATGAATTTCATCTCAACATCTACACTTTTGGATTTTTGGAGGCGCCTAGAGGTGTCAATTACTGAGAATTATCATTTCTGGAATGCGATGGTTACGTTTCAATTTTTGATGGGACTGCCTGATAAGAAATAGATTTTTTTCAATTTCACGACAGATTCGATTATAAATGGGGAGTTATCGTAAAATAAATTACCGCGATTAGTTCTTAATATAAAACACTAAGGGAAATGTATATTTCAAGATTTCTAACTTTCGTCATGAAAGTTTATTAAAAATTGTTGTTGCGTAAATTCTTTCAATTCCTGTTCTGAAATTATTTCACATTTTTCAATTGAAAAATCTTCTACTCCAATAGTGGCAAGAATTTATATAAAAAAATTAATTTAGGTGAGAATTTATTTAATTTATTTAATATTTTGCATTCTACCCTTTCCTTGAAAGGGAATATTGATTAAATTGCCTTTTTCGCCCGTCCATTTTGTTTCACCCTTCCCTGCCTCTTCACAATTATCGCAAAAAACGTTAGACTACTACTTAAGAAAAGCCAGTTTTTTGGACGCAAACGGTGCATTTTTTTTTGTATCATAAAAACATAATTACAGTTAAAAAAAATTGTCGGCTGAATTCTCAATTCTCATCCTCTCTATTATTGTGGATAATACGATAATTCTTCTAAACTTTTTTCCACCCGCAGATAGCTAAAGCACTCACGAAGAAAAAGTAGAAAGTGAATTCCTCAGAAGGATCCCAGCGATTAACAAAAAATTTTGGTGACTAAACTTCAGCAGCTGAGAGTGATACCTATCTCTAATCTGACAACAGAAAAAATGTACTACCGAATGCAGAGTTCAAATGACTAATAAAAAAACGAGTACAACCCCAATTGTGTAGACCAAAATAATTTGGGTATCGATAATTCCTTAATAATGCAAAAAGGAAAATGCCTCTAGGTTGAGAACAATTCAATAACATTTCACGATAAATAACAGTGATTTTCATCGTTATCTGATGCCGCTGGATCCTCAGAAGCGATGTACCTTCTAGGGTCCATCTATATATATAAAAAAACGTGAGTTTACATGGGGCTTGAAGCAACAGACCTCAGCACGGTCCAGTGACAATCGAGTCTCTCTCTAACACTTAAATCCAGTCGGTTTTCTCTGACACTGAACGCCTCTGCGCTCATGAGTCATCTATATCTTCTCGCGACATTAATCACTAAAAAAAAGGGAAGGGAAAATGTGGAGGAGGAAGCTACAGGTTGTCTCTGTGAAATGTCCAGGGGATTTTTCGATTCGTTTACTGAATTTTATTATTTCTTTAACTTGGTATCTCCCTACCATCTCCCGCCACTGGAGCAAATGAATGTCCACTCGTTTCTTCGTCCTCTTTTGGGTTGAAGTTTTCGGTTTCATCTGCATTTTTACCCTCGTTTTATAATTCTTTCATCAATAAAAGTCGGACGGATGCAGCATGACATGAAGCTAGGGTAAATGTGCCTTATTTGTCTCAGAGTTGGACACCCAGTGTCTGGATTATTTCTACCCCAATCCTTCAATTCTTTTTAAGTCTACCCTTTCAATCCTGATAAGAATTAATAATCCTGATAAGAAAAAGTAACGGACATTTTGGGGCAATTTAATGAATTTTTGATTGCACAATTTTGGACACTGATGAGGAAGGATGAGAGAAATGTGGGAGAATATCTTGATGTTCTTCATGGGAGGTTCTGTGGTTGCATGGGCCGATTGATATGAATCAACAGAAAATGATTTTGACTATTCCTGACACTTCTTCGTCTTGGGTGAGACAACAACCACCCACAGTTATCATGGTCTGTCTCTTCTTCTTGATCAAATGATTGTATTACAGACAGTTTATCCCGCATATCTGATTGCAGAACCAATTCAGATTTCTTTCACGTCAATTTCAAGATGATTCAACGGAATGGCGAAAAAAAAAATCAAAAAGTTGGCGGAATTTCTCGAAACAAGCGACTCGGTAGTGGAGATGGAATCGCTTCAAGCATTTTTTTTTTCCTTAAACCAAAGAAGAAAAATTATACAACTTTCCCGGAAATTGAGTGGAGAAACAGTTAGCAATATTATTTATCTTGAAATAAGAACCCTTGTTCCAGTATTTTGATTAATTTGTGAGTGGATCGGCACACGTGTTCTTGATTAATTCGATCTGAATTAATAAGCATCGAAATAATGTGAAAATCACAATAATATGAGAATAAAAAAATGACGGAAAAAATAAAACGGATGACTGCCGAGAGGCATTTGCGTTGAACCCACAACGAGGTAATTATCGTTATTACGATGATCGGTCTGGTTACACTCTGAAATGGAAAAAAAGTGTATGAAATTACTTTCGGGTAGTCTCGCTCATGCCCACGTGGATTTTTTTATTGGCTAACTAGGCTGGTAGGGAGGCAACCGAGGATAACATTTGAGGCCCGTGAACACCGCGTGTGCCCTCCAGACAAAATTATGCGCTCGATTATTATCCAGTGGGTAACCTCCATGCCATATTCCCTCTGTTTTTTATTCACAAGACTTCTTGACTCACTTTGGCGACGATTAATACTCGTCAACCTGTCGGGTTGATGCGAAAAAACCTTTGGAGGTAGGATAAGCAAACATTATTTTCACACCGCACTATTATTATACTATAAAATTGGAGTAGCTCCCTCGGTTAATACGACTTTTCACGTCGATACGATTTAATCTCATGGGAATGTTATCAGCACTTCAATCTTCATTCTCTTTTCAGTGGAAGTATCGCCAACTGGAATGATCAATTTGAAAATCCAAGCATGAAACTAAGATGTGTACAGATTTAAATGATTCATTATTGATCCACTTATTTTCAGATTTTTAGGGATTTTAATTTTATAACTTTGAATTTTATAACATTTAGAGAAAATATTTCTCGATGTTGATAATTTCGTGTTTCTTCTTCGTGGTTTTAGAAATTTTATTGTAAACATAGCAGTAGCATTTGCTACATGGAATTTCGGTTGAGTCGTCATTATTTAAAACAATGGACCTGCACTGAACGGCGGATAACGAGCTTCCGTGAAAAATTATGTTATTTTCATATTTTTATTATGTGAACACAACATATTCAGAATTATTATGACCCCCCGACCGTTCACCATAAAAGAGCGGGTTTTATCTTCCGCATGAACGCCCTGTCCACGCCTTTTGCTGAAGAACTTGAAAGAATGATTATAACATAATCTTCACGGCGTTAGACAAAATGGAAGTGAACATGCACCCATCATTATAATATATTATGAACAATGATGCGATGGATACTCAATTAAGCAGTCTGAATAACTAATGAAAGTGGAACCCATTCATGTACCTATTATTGAAAAAAAAAAATGTGTTAAAAAAAGGTGGGACCACGCGACGGGGTTTCTCATTGGCTCAGAAAATAATATAAAAATTCGTATATCATCAGTCATAATCAGGGGGATCGCCATGGAGCAGGCTGATCGAGTTAGTTCTATAATCGAGACAGACGTCGAGTGTCAAATTGAGATGAGAATTAATGGAATTGATTCTCAGGTAATTTGGGGCCTGACACGCCCTCTGGATTTCCTAAGATATTTTTGTTTCGACGTCATATTACATCCGCATAAAAAATCAGCATTGATTATTCGATAAAAAGTCAAACCTCAAGCGATACAAATGCAATCGAGTCAGCCAATCTCACCTGAGCTATTAAATAATAATTAAACGAGGACATTCATTCATTTCATTGCTCAATCAGCCATCAATTGAATCATTAATATTTTATAATTAAATAAAAGTTCTGGATTACTGAAGAATTATTTGAGGTGGAATTACTGGGGTGCATTGCCGAATTACTGATCGGTGAAAGTTATTTTTTTGCGTTGCCACAATTATTCATTGACAGGGATGAAAATTATTTCACTTCGCACGAAATAATTGTCAAGTTTATTTCACTTTAGTTTCATTCTATTCTGTACATTTTTTTGAGGCGCACCCGTGATGCTGAGGAGCGTAACAAGATATAATCTCGTTAGAATTTACTTCTTTGACTCCAAGCAGGATCAATGATGAAGTGGAAGTGGGGTTTGAGGACTTGAGAGCCTCTTCAGAAATATTTATCAAGAACGTACTATAAAATTCTCAGTTCCATTTCGATCACTTAAGCCCAATGAAACTTCATCACACCCTCTGAGATGAAAAGTTCCCCTACGTATATTCGCGCTGTACGAGTTTTCGTGAGAGGTTCAACGAAATGTAGATAATTGCCTGAGCTTTACCACTCTAGAGTTCTGGGGCTCCTCCCCCTGGGAAATTTTTGCCATTGGATCACCAACAAAATGTAGGGTTGAGTCGAATGCTAGAGAAGACTTACTCGTTGAAGTAACAAGAGGGAATCTCAAATCTCTCTTAATTAAATTGTGAAAGGGATGTCGAGAGGCCTTTGCAATCTTCAAAAAGCACTTCATGGGTAATTGTGTCTTCCCAGGGGGAGGGGTGTCGCTCAGTAAAAATAATTTAAATTCTAAAGAATTTAATTTCTTTAAAACTACACTCAAGATAAAATGTGATTACAGTGTACTTCTTAGGTGAACGGGCTTTTAAAAGCGTTTTACTGGGCGGTCTTCTTTTTTTTTCTTCTTTCATGATCTCATTGACCTTGCAGGGCTCAACTGTAATGCTGTACTGTAGTGCCGACCCATGCTAGGGATTTAGATAAAGTCATCCCATTAACAGTCCCCTGAAACCCATACCTCGGTCTAGCTTTTTTTTTTTCCTTTCTTCTCAGAAATTCCCTCCTCTCGCACTAATTTGAAAATGTTATGGTTGACATTATCACCCGGCTAAGAATTTTCTGAGTGAAAATTCTTGCTGGGTCCCTGGCGCCTTCTAATCACCACAGCTACTGCCTTGAAAATACATTTCCCTCTTTTTTAGTTTTAACCGTGGAATCGCCTTGTTCAAGTTTCTTGTTACAACGCTGACAACTTGTTTTATACGGATAGCGACTGTCATTGGGAGGAACCACCATGGATAACATTTCTTGGGATGACGAACGACTGTTGTACCCAAATGGAACAGAAAAACGGTCGTGGTCGATTGTGTAATCTGGAAGCTCAGGGTAGTACTGGGAAAGACAAAACTAAACCGAGCTACCGCTCTTCCATTCCTCCTAATAGAATATCTCCTATTATCACCGAATATTAAACGATGGGTTATGATATTCATAAACTTCTTCATCATTTAATAAAAATTCCATTTTCTGTTGACAGCTAGAGCAAAAGCTCCGAAAATAACTACAGACCGGCGAGTGGAGGGGTAGAGGAACGAGTCACCGATTCGCCCTCGACTTGAGGTGGAATCCCAGGGACAAAACGCCAAGGGATAAAGGGCTAAATCGAATGGATTAAAAGGGACTTGAAGAGGATGTGACGAGCTTCCAGGAATAGAGAGAATACAGTAGTGATCAACCCGCGAGAAATGAGAGCTTTCCAAGGGGATCCAGAGTTGGATATGAAAACCGGAGGGAGAAGTAGCTCACAAATAATTAAAAGTACGATCAAGTTCCAGCTACCGCAAGTTCTTCCAGAAAAAAAATTAAAGGGATACAATTGATAATAAAAAAATTGCTGATGATGACAGGTGACAGATAATGAGCTGAAGTTATCACCAAAAGTGGAAGAGAATCGTGATGTGTTGGTAGAGTTGAGGAGGTTGGAGAAGGCTGAGTGTTGTTCCTGGGTATGCAGGTAGCGTTTGGCGACACAGTAGATGTTGCGGTTGCAGTTGGTGCATGGTGCTTGGTGCAGCTCAACTGAACTACTTTTTCTTACCTCTGTCCACAACATTGCCATCCAATAGCCTTCTCAAGTTAACTCATGGCCTATCTATGTGTATGTTTAATGTATAAATTTGAGTGTATTGGTAGTACGTGAGAGGTTCGTGCGCGCATCCATGTGGCCCGACACGAGAGCTAACCGACCAAGTGGCCCGAACCGCGCCGGAGAAGAGAACCGCGCGGCTCTCGTTCAGTAGTTTCTCGGACGCCACACCGGCATCATCCAACCTCCATCAACCGAGAGAGAAAGATAAACACTGATCAGTTGCAAACCTCAAGTGCCTATCTGAGTGCCCACCCCCTTCATATCACATTACAATCACTTATTCCAATTGTTCCATCACCATTTCTCTTATCTTCATAATCACCATTCTCATTGCTCCATGCAAATTTTTTTTATTGTAAGGGCGGTTTACAATTTTGCCTGTAAAGATATCACTTTAACGTCATTACACTTGATTAGTTCAATGATCTGTGTGTCTTATCTCGTTGGCACTCTCAGCGACACGCGAGTGAATTATTAATAGTGAATGACAAGTGATGTGTGTTGTTGTGAGTGAACATGTGTGAACGTTGAATTGTCTTGGGGGTGATTGATCGCTCGTAATTGACTGCTGTTGTATTAGATCATTGGTAGTCATGCTTGATTTATATTGATTATGGTGCAATCATTTGGTATATTACATATCTCATCGGTGTGAAACGAAAACAGAGAGAGGAAGAGGAAAGAGGAAGACCCGTTAAGGTGAAACAGGGGACGTGGTGGACGGTTATGTTCTTGCGATTGATCGAGGAAGATCATCTTTGATAAAGTGAGAGGGACAATATCAAGTGCAATATCCGTGGGTAGAAGGTAGGGAAGTGCGAGGTCGTTGGAAGGTAACTGGTAGTCGAGGAAGTTAGTACTGTGCAATGCACCAGCAACATACCACCTGTCTATATCCTATTGAAACATAAAAAGAAAGAGGAGGTGGCATCGTAACTCAGACGGCACTGGTAGACTAGGAAGTCGTCAGTATTGCGGCAAGACGAGTCTCCGGAATGATTAAACTCGATTTCAAATCAAATCGATTGAACAACGGATAATTCATTAGGCTTTCCTGAAAGTTCTACTAAATAAATATCTGAATGTCTTCTCAAGAGTGACAAAGCTTTCATCAATCCGATCAATCCTTTTTATTTTCTTGACGTTTATTTTTTTCTCTTATGAAAATTTCTAACTTGTTAAATCGACATCGCAATAATGCGAGAGCAGAAGAAAAGAAGGGCTCGGTTGTTGTTGAGCCGACAGTGTTGTTCACTGTCCTCTTCCCCTGGATACGCTTGTCTCGCAGAAGAAGCAATACGGAAGCCAACTTTATCGCGATTCTCCTGAAATGATCATTGTTATTCAGCCGCAAAATATTTCAACGGTTTTCAAAATTGAAAACTCTGTCAACGTGTTGATTGCCGACATTAAAATAACGGGATAGAGAAGAAAAAAATAAGAGGGTAGATGAGAGCGTCATGCCCGGTGAGATCGATACGGGCGGGCCAAGCGTGCTGCATCGTTATTCCGACGGTCCAAAATCGATCTTCACCCAAGAGGAGGACAACTCGGTGCAGCTCGCTCAAGATGATAATACTGGTGTTGAAAATAAAAGGACTTGGTGGCACGGACTTCCGAGGGAGTTGTGGCAGGTACAACGAAAAGAGAGCAGAGATTGGTCGCGGAGAAGAGTATTGGAAAAAATCATTGTCACCAATGATAACAACGAGCTCGTGAAGAGCCATCAGAATTTTCTTGACTGGAAGACAGAAACGTTAAATCATCAGTGGAATCGGGGAGATTCGGCTGAATCACAGGCCGATCCTCGATTTCGCCTGGGTGTCGTGGAGACAGACCTACAAGGATCGTCAGAGCCTTCCGAGATATCTAGTCAATGTTTTTCATCATCGGATAATCGTAGATATATCAATCTCAATTCGCATGGACATACCGATCATCAATGCGGAGTGATTAAAAGATGGTTTGTGGATACACGTTATAAATTTAATGCTGAAAAGAAAAAGACTAAATGGCCATCGAAGAGACTATTTTACATAGAGTTTGTGCTATTACTGTTGCTCATTGTGATTGGACACACGAGGGTAGTGAAATCGAGTTTAAGGATAGCTACTATTGGTACGTTGTTCGGGGTAGTCGGGGCAGCTCCCGTAGAGCTGGACGCTGGCATCCGGGCCGAGAGGTCAGCCAATTTGTCACACATCACTGGGGCATCGAGAAAAATACGGATGTACATTAAAAATCGTCACCTCCAGATACTGTCGGATGGTACTGTCAATGGATCCAATGATGACACTTCAGATTACAGTGAGTAAATTAATCTCATTATCATCTGTATAAGATAATCTCATTGCAATCGGCTTTTGGAGTTTTCCCTGAGTTTGACTAATCAATTAGTAAACAAACCGATCGCATTACGCAGTGTTTCTTTTAGAGTTGGCGAATTTGATGATCATAAAGAACGATTGGAACGCAACTGGGCGGTCTCATCCAAGAATACACTGGTTATACTGGCGTGATCCATTAAGTAGCCCAAATCCACGGATGCATCCCAGTGGTATACCGTCATTCGGATGCAAGTCTCTCTTACTCGCTCTCGCAGTCAATACAAAGTTCTTACTACTTGGCGCTCTTTTTATTTTAATACCACAGGCTCAAACAGCTGTTCGATTCCCATGTCCGTGGCCTTCAATCAAAATGTGTAATCATTTTTATTGGATTATTTTTCTGCTTTAGAGAGAGTAATTGTCTATTTGAATTGCATCGAGTGAACACCTTCGAATCGTACTAAGGCGCCAATTCAGAAACCAACAATCGGGCAACACGGCAATAGCGTAACTACTTTAATCTCAACTACTATCATGGGATAATTGAAGTTAAATATTCCGGATAGCAACGACGACAGGATCCCCGCTGGATCAATCATCGTGGAATCCAGCCTGTACTAGGCAGTTGCTCTGCGATATCACGTTGCAATGTACTCCATTCCCTTCTAGATCGAACGCACTTTTCCATCATCTTCTGCCCCCTTTTCTTTGCTCCTGTGATTTCTGTCTCACCTGGTTCGTTTCAAAGATAACATTGAATTCTCATCCTATCGACATATTCCTTGCAACATCAGACATCATTGCCTATCGAAATTGTGAGGAATCCGCGGGCTGGGACGAATACCACCAATAGATAATCTTTCGAATGATGATAATTCAATCATAATTAAATGATTCATCATCTCTGAGATCGCATGAAATTAAATTGATTGTGAGCGGTGCATTGACTTGCACTACTCACATCGACTTACTTCTCGGTACATGTAATTCGCCGAGAAACTTGAAGTAACATGGGCAAGTTATGTTCTCGATCAGCTCGTTAGATATACTTCTTCCATCCCTCTGATGTCATTGATGATAATGGAGAATCAGTGATCCCGTCTACTTCTCTGCCTTATAGGTAACCATCACGATTTTCGTAGTACGTATATGTCTGTTTGTATCCGAAGATTGTGGATGTAGCGGCTTGCTGCTGAAGATCAAGTGAATCTATCTATTGCCGCGATCGCGACAGCTTACGTGAAGAAACTCGCCAATCAACTGCCACTTGAATTCCACTCGAAGATGAAAATGAGAAATTCATCTCTAGGAGATGATTCATTGAGGGAATTCATGGTGTAGAAAATCAATCATTGTCGAGTACTTTTTTTTTTGACAAATTGAATTGCCGTTACTAATCCGAGATCGGGTAGTTATGGTCAGGTTGGTCACTTTAAAATTATGTGGCAGGGTAAAAATTGCAATGATAAATATAAAGTAGCGGCCGACCACTGAGAATTGAAAGGTTAGTTTATCAACCTAGCATTATAAATATAAGTTGATTAGCCAGAGCCGGAACTTGTGGGGTTCAAAGGGTTATGGGCTTACAACGGGCCCATCACGTAGCATCGAGGTATCTATCTATATTCTTCTTCTCCTCCCACTTCAGCTTCCTCTGGCTTCTTTTGACCAGCATATCTTCCAAGTTGGATGCAAGTCCACACGTATACTTCATGCGAGAACCTATCTGCGAATTATACCTGGTCACGCGATTACTCCTCTTAATGTGACTTTTCACTAGGAGCGTAACGTGTACTAAGATGCCGAGGTAAGAACGTAGGGTGAAGCCTCATTGGAACCGATGTGGATCCCGCATATCCGATGGTTGAGAGTTTAATTAACGGTATGAAGATTCAATCCAGATATGTAATTTTCTCGGCAATTTGATAGATAAATTTATAGAAATGTCTGGGGAGAATTTCTTAGAATCTGGCAGTCTAATTGAACTTGCACTTTCTGAGGTTTTCTCTCAGTAATACCAATTGATCGCACGCCCAATCGGCGAATTTTCAAATTGCGTACAGAGACATACATACTTGTGTGGCATATCCTGTGAGAGGATAGATTAAACTGTACAATGTTGTTGTTGCAGAGATAATAACAACTTCACACGAATGCGGAAACGTGTGATTGCAATGCTGTGGGCGTGAATTCAACGGATAAAACTATGTATAGTTTTCCACGGGTACACGAGGGGCTATGTGTACTGTGTAGTACTTGAGTATTGACCTACCTCAATTGCCGCGGCAATAAACCATCTCGTGTGGAGTCAGCATCTCTGGAACACACACGCTGCCACATGAGAAATAAAACTCGTTAACTAATTCGCAGTGTTTGCTCGTTGGAAAGAAAAATTGGATTGAAGTGGTGAATTTTAAAAAATGTCGAATTATATCAGAAACAAAAATTTATTCTCTCAAGTAACATTTGGTACTGACTAAAAGTCCCTTTCAGTGTACCTTCCACACCTTTTGCTTAATGCACACGATATATTTTGTAAATTAATAATTTATTACAAATTCACCAAAATATGAGATATCGACTCATATTATATACATTTTCAAAATATTTTTTTATGAGAGGTGAATTAAATATTGAGTTGATTGAGTTTGATCCCTCGGTGAGGAATGAAATATGGAATTTTTTTCGTAAGCATCGGATTTTGGGGAAAGGTTCGTGTTTTTAAATAAATTATTAATGAAGAAAAAGTAGTCATGTTTAACTATTCCGCAACGCTTTTCTATTCGTCTGTATGGTATGACCCCCTAGATAGGAGCTAGTCTAGTGGTTAATTCAACCCGTTGTAATTGAAATATCCCGGATGTTCATAAACGGTAAAACGAAAGAGGTGTTCAATGATAAATTACACGAAAGTTTGGTATTCACTCTTATCTATTCTATTTATTCTCACAAGTCAAACTCATTGATTTGGTATAAAGCTTTTCTCGAATCATGAGTAATGTCTCTGATAGGGGAATCGATAGACTCAATTCCACAGATCGATTGAACACTCTAAACTCTTCTACACACTTTGTTACTTTCTTCTTCATTCGGCCCATTTGACCATGACTTGGGAGTAAGAGGGTGATACCTTATCCAGCTGGACATCATGAGCGTAATCAATTTCATAATCATCACGATACGATTCATATCTCCGAAGGATCGGGTTGAAAAGGCACAGATGGTGAAGTCGTGTGTGGCGTCGATCAGAAAAAAAAATGATAAAACCACATGTATCATTTGGTTACGTTAGGAGGGCTCTAATGGAAAACGATTGATTTTCGTCACGACTCGTGAGGGCTTTCGACATCTCCGTCAATTTCATTGCATTGATTTTATTGATCTCGCAAATTGATTGACGTTGATTTCTATTGATGAATAATCATAAAAAAAGAAGAAAAGAAGATGAAGTGCAGCGAAATCAAATATTCTTTTTCTTTCACGACAATTTTTTTTATTTTTGAACATGGAGTTTTGCATTTTATTTTAGGAAATTTTCCACGCACAATTGCGGTGGAGATTTCTTTTTTTTATTTAAACGTCTTCCAAATATCTGTCAACTAGTTTTGAATGGATTGCTCATAATTATAGTTTATCAACAATTTCATCATTAATTTCTCCTGTAAATGCCTGGAGGCTTCCTCCACATCACATTAACTGGTAAAGATACCCCACTAACCAGAATTGCTATAGGGTTCGTAATTATGCGTCTCCAAACTTATCGTCCTTCAACATAGTAATTGAAATCTTTCCTCAGGAACTTGCGTTATAATATCTGTATTTTTTTACAAGATTGGATGGTTTTTCATATCTCATTATCTAATCATTTCATTATCAGATCTGAATCTCCTGTGCGTTAAGAATTTATTGAGGTTCATGATTGTTCCCTCATTACAGATTCGCGTGTCATCTCATTACAGGATTTTTTAAACAACCGAGTAAATTTTCCAATGAGAAAATAACTCCTTAAAGTACGCGATACGAAAAGAAAAAAATGAATCCTTAATTTTCATTAATGCATGTGCGTAAATTAGGTCGAAGATTGATTTGTCAATATTAGTCTTGAGACGATGCCGTGTTAATGTCATTGGTGTAAGGATAGTGCACCTTGAAATGCGAGCATTCCAATAAGCCAATCGCGTGCCATTTGTCACGTATGCGGATTAGTGACGTAACTGCATTGATTACGAAAACTGCATCATTCCTCTAGAAGTACGTGCGGCTTTCAGCATAAACCAAGTACAAACAATTTCTAATAAACAAATATATTTGAAGAACCAAACTCTATAAAATCTCCACATAAAATTAATAAATTCATTAATAATAAATAAAATTATT
>NW_011887776.1:86727-96635 GCF_000806365.1 Fopius arisanus
GGATGATACCTTCCTAAATCTACTCGGTTGAGCCAATGGAACAATGAGTGATCATAAATTCGTGGAAACTTTTCCGCTGTATAAATGGAAACTGAAATACGATTCTCTAAGGAGTACCTGAGGTGTACGTGCCGTTGGGAGGAGACTCTCCAGTAATTTATTTCGCAGAGAGACAAATCTGGTAAACGATAATCCGCCAGACGCCCACCGATTTCGTCTTATGATCCCTCACATTTCTAAAAATTCATAAATTATTTTTTCCCTCTGGGAGAATTTTGGGTTGTTATTTAATACAATTATGAATGATATTATCATTATCGGACAGTATGTCTCCATGGATGTCTGCGTTCAGTGAACTTTCGTGGACGTTTGATCGGTCGATAAATGTCAAACGATTGAACTTGTCGTAAGTGACGGAAGGAAAGAATGGTATCAATGAAGCCACTGACCCATTGACTCTGTCAAACTTATGACCACTCAGCCCTCCATTGTGTCGTTTATCTACAATTTCAGAAAGGGTAGAAATTTCACTATTTATTTTTCCCTATTTTATTAGTCTCCACTACAAAAATGATAGATAACAACTTAAAGCGACGAATAATTGGGATACATTGAATTTTTTAAAAGGATGAATGACTGATTTTCGAATATGTTCTACACGAATTGTTTGAAACGCTTTATCAACCGCTATTTATTTCGTATACATTACAAAGTATTATCTTCACTTAAGGCCTGTCATCAACATAGACATAATGAAACGCCTAAACCTCTGAGAAGAAGATTATAAATCTTCCATTTATCATCCTACGCGTTGAATGTGTGACAACATTCTCACGTCCAATTTACAGAAGAAGGAAGTACAATCCGTTGTGACATTGAATCTGTCAGGACAATTGACAAGAATTTTTCACTCCACAAGACGTAAACATCACGAAGGATCGTCAAGTATTTCGATTCACAATTATTTTCTTTCTGTTTATTCCATTAATTGTGTTTACAGCTTGTACAATTCCGAGATGCGCGATGAGCCTCAGTGAAAATACGGCGAGTGATTGCAGTGATGAGAGAAAAAATGAATGGAAGAAGTGACACGCGAATGTCCATTACATTCAGCATCAGTGGATCATTGACATGAAATAGACAGGACATACGGTGAAGCATTTGTTGGATTTATACAGCATTCTCCTCTCCTCTCTCCACTTTTCATCTTTCTCAAACGGCTACTGAAGCCAACATGGTTGTCTGCTTTTTTCTATCACGACCGCCCTCAACCTGCGTTTAAAGTAACGAGTCAACGGAACTTTTGAACTTTTTTTTTCTAGTCATTTACCCTGAAGGAATATCACAAGCGTTTGTCTCGCGCCTTTGACCAGAAAAAATGCCATTATGATGCGAATGTCGGAAAGAAGTTAATGAACTGTTCATTACGTCTCGCTACCTGTTGAGTTTATTTAATGAAAATTTCACCAGGTAGACAAGCCGAGGATTGCCCATGGTATCTAATACCATACCTGGAAAGTACTCTTGTAGATATTGTCACATAAATGGTATGAGTCTTCGAGAATTTGTTGGATGTGACCGCGGGAGCTTGAAATTCCGTTGCTATGAAATTAAACGGCCATTTCCCGGTTTCATATTCTTTTCATAAATATTTTCTCTATACTCACTCAGATAAGACTGATTTCTCAAGAGAAAAATTCGTACAGACCTCTTATAAATTATATTACATATTATAAATTTTGTTGGAGCGATCGATCACAATAAAATGGGTTGAATTACCGTGTAATGATTTATTTCTTGAGCGATAAAAATTATCGGTACGTATGAATTACTAATGTAGATATCTAGTTTGTTTCGGAGTGCTGACGAACACTTTCGAAATTAGCATGATTAGATCACGTCTGTAACGGATCCTGCATTTTGCTATAGGCGGTCAACATTTATTTAAACTGAGTAAAGTTTATTACCCATTAAATTTCCACTTATTTTAGATAAATTCCGATTACGATTCGTTTTTTTTTTTTCATCAGTTTGAAGCACTTTGGTTTTTACTTACAATATTCAAAAATATTTTAAATATTCAATTTTTTTGATTCTCGTATTTTTTATGTTGAATTTTTGTTGAAGTATTGTTCTCTGATGATGAACAGATCCGATCAGGTCAGTAATGACACGATTTTCTGATCAGACTATGGACCAGGATCCGGTCTCTGAAGAAGGGATCAGAATACGATGGAATTTAGTTATTAAGTCTAATCCTCTCCTGATGAGTCAAACCCCAGCCATTCGAGCCTGACTGCCCACACGAACAGAATATATATGCGAATAATTACACAAAGGTATAATTCGCATATATGTGAGTACATCTTTATTCCATACGGGTGATTCGGTATTCAAATTTTTATCCGACTTGGATCCAAGTGTTAGACGAAGATTTAAATCCCGATTTGCATCGCCATTTGAATTCATACAAACAATTTTTTCATCTCTGAAAAAATTCTCCTCCCGAGAACTCTGAAGGGAATCTATTTCTTTTGGGATCTAGAGACACATTCATCGGGAATTTTATTGTAAAGTGGAGTATACTTACGAGGTTTCAGCACTACGTCGTCAAATTAGAGCCCAATGTCTCGAATTCCGAAATAGCTCAATGAAATTTTTCCGAACCGCTTGAGAGATATCAGAATTTAGTGCGACAGTTGATCCCCAACTGTCGTACTAAATTTCGACCAGGATTTCAATTCTATTTTCAACTATACACTTGAATCGCCCCGAACATTAGACCTCCCCCACAGCCACGAAATTGTGATTTTACGCAGACGCAGGGATGTCTCAGCCTCGAACAATAAATAGTTGATGAGTTTTGGTAATTACGTTGATAAAAAATTCATGAAAATTGGCATTTTTTTTGCTCACTAATGTGGCAATAGTGGGTTTGTTATGCTGACCCAATTATCTTGGAGGAATTCTTCTCATTGATATTCTGTTACCCCACGAAAAATTCTCGGGTGAGTTATCGAGAATACCCACCAAGCATGCAAAGTTCTACTTCTGGATACCCAAGCTTCAAGGCACAAGCCCTCGTTTGTTCGGAAGATTAAGACGTTTTCACCACCCGAGGAGATTTCAAATCAACGATTCTGGCGCCTTGCACTCTTCTCCGTGGTTCTTTATATTCTTTATTTCCACTCTTTTTCATCTCAGCGAATGCCCACGCGAGCATTTCAATTTACATACTTCCGATAACGCCTTTTCATGGATGAACATAAATTCTTAGGTTGTCTCGAATTGTTATTTAGGGGATTGCCGAGATTGGTATTAGGAGTCCGGCACATTTGAGACAACACATGAGGGATAAAAAAAAATAAATGGGGGATGTATTGATAAACTTCGCTACATGATCATAAACTACAGATTTCGTTTTGTGTTTGTCTGAATCCTCACGCTCACAATTAATATGTTTATTCTTCCACTTTTCTCAGACGTCTCATTAAACCGAAGCGAGACAACTGAAAAAATATAGCGGCTTTTTTTTTTTTGGTACATGCTCGTGGTGTCTGCGAAATAGTGTTGATTATTTATTTGTGGAGTCCAAGAGACATCCAAAGGAATGAGAATGGTCAGAATGGAAAAGTACGGCCACGTGGCGTTGATTTTCCGGTGAGCACATAACATAAAGTTTTCATGCTCAAGTGCGTCGTTTCGTTTACGACTTCTTGGCGTACCTCGAACCAAGTAGAATTATCTTTCAAGCAGTGTTATATCTGAAGCATAAAATCGGTGTAGCACTTGAGTAAAACGGCGTGAACTTTTTCAATGAATGTATCCCATCGAGTGGAGAATGTTAACCAATTTCTCTCGACGTGTCAGGATAATTCTAGTCTAACGTTCAGAATTATTATATTTTTCGAATGCTGAACATACCAAAGATTAGGGGATATCGCCATGTCTCCCAGACTTTCTTGATTTCAATATTCATAACCGGGGGAATAGACTGCATTTTAAGGTGCACTTTGCTTCTACTCTCAGATCATTCAAGGGTAGTATATTTTTAATTTTATTGCTGTTGGATTCCTGGAGAATCTGGAGTCTCATCTGTTGGCAAAAATATCATCGTATAAAAGACAGAGTACTCCAAATGGACGAAACCACGCAGTTCCTTCATTTTTATTGTTGAGAAATCGTGAGAGGCAGTTCTGAAAAAAAAATGTCACAATATCGCTCGACGAATGAATCGAGTTGTTCAAAATCAAAATCTAGAGATTATTTTGTATACAATTTTAAATATCTCTTGAAGACAATTTTTCAGCTCGTAACTAGCGTGAGAAAAACTTTATGAAATCAGATTCAACCGCAAAAATATACCGCAGAAAGATTCAAATCTGTCACGTAAAACTGAGACCATGTTCTCATGTAGATAAACAACGCAATGCATTCATTACATTATTCATTAAAATAATTTGATCACGATGAGAAGTGCTTCGATCCAGTATTGCTCTATTAAAAATTTTCCCCTGAATTTTTCGCGTCCGTGTCGCGCTAAGAATTATCTAAAAAAAAAATTCAAATACTTCCGACGTTCTTTAAAATATCTTCGCGTTGATTGATAAAATTTTCTGTGAATTTATTTCACACGCCAATATTTTATGAAAAATGTAAAAAATAATTCGATGTGCACTGAATATTTATTTCGTCAAATTGAGAATAATTTCTATTAGTTACCATTTTCTTTAGAAGTCCTAGTGGCATGAAGACTTCTTTGTCAATAAGTGAACCGCAATTCCTAATCTTTGCTGAATGAAATTAGTCCCCACATTAATCAGTGGTTGCTTAGCTATGATCACCCATGATGTTAATTTATCGCGGGAAAATCATTGGTTCTAGACGAGTGATACGTCGATTGATGGTGCTGGTAAACGTGTGTCGCGTTTAAAATCATTAGATTCCCGGCGACTGACAGGCGCTAATGAATAATTTATAATGATGATTTTCATTAATAATACGAAATTGACGGATAATTTTTACCATGATTTTTAGAAACGATCAGAGTGTAATCACTTTCGAAGTGAACCGGTTCTGAATTACATGATAAATTGAATACGTGAAATGGGGATTAAGGAAAAGGGCGACAACTAAATAGAATTGCGAGAGCCGATCTCAAGATTTTCTTTCAGATATCAAGGATATCACGGTTACTTTCCAACTGCTTGACTTTAATAATCGGACATTTGTCGGAAAATTGTAGGGAATTTTTACAAATTCCATCCACAAAGTCATCGAAATTTTAATTATTTGATTTTGAATTAAATTTGAATTTTGGGTCTTGGAAAATGTTATACCCGAAACGGTAATATAATGTACATTAATTCCACAGATCATTCCTCGATGTGATCAAGTTGAAGAGTTCAATAATGAAGGCTGACCTTACGATTGTAATTCAGTCCTGATCAAGATACTAAGGGCCCCTCGTTGCTTATCAGTTTTGAGTATTTTTTGAACTGCATAATGCAGTGAAAGCGATGCGGTTACGTATCCGGTTTTTGGGATGGTTCTTTAACCTCAGGAGTAAATTCATCGGAGTAATTTATGCCTGTGGTCCTTAGTTAGCTTGAAAAGTTTCGCACCTTCTTATTCTTCACCATTTGCCGAGGTTATTCCGACCGCACGTACGAATGCTAAATCATTCTGTGTTTATCGACAAGACGGATCGACATAACGAGTAGGTGGCCAGGGTAAAACACGAATAAGTGAGTGCGGGGGTGGGTGCTCAATAAGAGTACATATGAAGGCCAAATAAAATTAAATAAAAGAAAAGAAGAATAACGCATACTCTGATTGCCCAACATGATCATTACTCATCGGATTCTCAAGGGTTGAATCATATTCAAATGAATTTACACCCTTGGTTTGATTTGTCCTTGAGTACTTGTCATTTTATTTTTAGATTGTATAGAAGGGATGGGATTCATGGGATTTGAGAGCTAGCAGAGTTTTAAGAACATCTGCCGATTGTTGTGTACTGAAATAGTTAATTGCTGTGATGATTACCAAATCAAATAATTTGTTGAGTATTTACAACGGATGTCTGGTAAATAATGTAAAAGTAAATGGAGGGAGTTCGTTGAGAGAAAGACAATTGATTTTAATTTATGACTGGATTAGGCTCGATCGCCCTGGGTGATCGTTAATATGCACCAGAACATGACTGATTAGACAACGTAGTGGAAATAGTTTCTCGCTGACTAGACTAAAGGGTTGTGGAACAGCGGGGAATTAACATCCCCGGGTTCGACGCCATACGGCGAACCACTGGATAGTGTATAACTCATTACTACACGTGTAGGCAGATGTTTAATCAAATTCGTCGATTTTTTTTCTTCGATTTTGCGACTCGATGCGAAAATTCCACACTAAAGTCATTTAAATCTGGAAGACGGTTGAAACTGTCATGAAATGTCACAGAATCATCGAAATCTCAAGTGGGGAGCGGTTTTTGTCAAATTTTTTAATGAATTCATGAAATGAAATGTGAATATTTGGACATAATTTCTCTGGTGAATATTTGGTAGATGATCCGAAGATATA
The DNA here is from genome assembly GCF_000806365.1 of Fopius arisanus. Taxonomy (NCBI): domain Eukaryota; kingdom Metazoa; phylum Arthropoda; class Insecta; order Hymenoptera; family Braconidae; genus Fopius; species Fopius arisanus. The sequence continues at coordinate 93,313 of NW_011887776.1, forward strand.
CCGCCTCAGGAACAAATGTTTAACGTCATTATGCCTCACACCATTGGACACTGATGCGCCATCTAAATCAGCGTTTATTATATCTCTTGACTTAAGGGCTATAACTGTGCTCATACCTTTTCCAAGTGAAATTCCGTTCTTTACATCCACCTCATCCTCTTCGGGCCTCAACGATGCATGACACCACGCTGAGCCACACATCGTACAGTCGTACATTCGCTTTCGAAAGAAACCAGAAAAGGAGAATAAGATGTCCTGAAATTTTTTGGGTAGAGAGCTGGGACCGCAGGTCCAGGGGGTCGTTAAATATTTGCAAGACTCCTTCAGCGACGTAATTTACATATTCAGATCGGTGGCGTTAAAATAAAAACTAAATAAAGGGACTCTGAGATTAGAGCGATCCCAACCCAGAATGTTTTGACGCGATTTGTGCTAGGCCATTTAGCAACACAAATTAGTCGGGAGCTCGGGTGAGATCGGTATCTTATACATGTCAGATCGTTTGTGATGGTAAATACCATACGTGGATTCTGGAGTCTCGGCTTTACACTCCAGGCTATTATATCTTTCATCTTGATATGTATTGGTATGAAGATTGTTACTGTACTGAGAGAGAGTACCTCATTTTAACCCATGCGTGACGATACTGATATTACCGTGTGAATAAGATTATAATACTGCTCTGGGTATTTGCATAATATCAGAATGTTGACGGGTACCGATTGTGCTATTTCTTGCGGATGCATATTAAATTAAAGTAATGTGTGCATTTGATAGGGTAATTCAAGTTCATATTAGGAAGCGTTTTGATAAATTTCATAGATTAAATAGCAGATGAAACGTAAAATACTTAAAATAGTGGAATAAAATTCATTTTATTAGGATTTCTGGTTATTAAAATTGATAATATGAAGATGAGATGACGATGAAAATGCGAATAGTCAATTGTATTATCTTGGGATTTAGGAGTCATAATCGTGGTGGGAAGGTCAGAATATAATCGACTTTCTACGTTCATTCCATTGAGGAAAGGTATTTTTAGCGACTGCATAAGCACACGTTTCTGATTGATCTCCAAAGACAATTGAGACATGAGACACCTCTTAAAGGGAACAGACATACTTTATTACGCATGAAGACTTGTACCGGTGTCTATTTCTGGTTGTGGCCGAGGAAGAAGACGACGTGACCAAGTGACATAACCCAGGGTTACTGGCCTTTTCGCGACACAGCTTTGAAATTACCAACTACCAGTTTGAATAATTCTTACAGATCGCTAAAAATCGGCATTCTTTCCACATTCTTAACACTTCTAACAAATTAATTATTATTAACATATAGATATAATTGCACTCCATGTTCATCACCTGACAAATCCCATATTTTTCCATTGGGATGCTTGACACAGTCGTAATTTCTTGATAAGCAGAATGACTCTGCTGAATACCTGATTGTGCTCTCGTGATTTTACCTCACTTGTCTTGATTAATCCTTAATGAATATTGCATGACGATTATCCGTATACATCGGAGAGAAAACACCTGAAATTGCCGAGTTCATTCTGCTATGCAAATAGCCAATGAAATTTAATTACCTAAATTCATGATAATTACTCAACAAAATTCTCAGATTGTCAGAAAACATGTCAAGCTAAAACATGGAAAGGAGCGATTCAATACTTTTCGGTTAAGAGACATTTTTAATCGTAAGATGAAGGAGCTCTGGTGATTTATGAGTTGAAAAATTACACGAGACGATCAAACCTAATTAGAACAGTCGTGGTTCATTAACAACTGAGGTCGTTAACTTCTGAGCATCAGGAAAATAAGACTGAGCGCTCTAGAGTCTTCAATTCTATAGATGCGCATATGAATCTCCACATGCTATTTTTAATTGGCAAAAGGCTAAATATGTAGATTAGACTTGAATGCCGAGCTATCATTTAATAAAATGCGCCTCGATATTGGTGGCCATTTCCTTCGGACATGACCAGAACTTATGATGGTTATTTACCATCAACTATTCATCCACAATTTAAACAAACTAAAAGCAATCTCAGTCCCATGTTGGATGATATCGCTAATTATCAGAGTCTCTTCGCTTTTGTTCTCTATCATAAAGGAGGACAGATAAACAGTAATTTAAGCAACGCTCGCATTAATTACTATATCTAATTGCGTACAGACGTAGTTCTTCTTTAATTAGAAATTTCCAATGAACTGCCAGATACTCATGACGAGCGAATTACTGGGTAAATTCATTTATGTTGATACTAAACATATTCCGTTGATATGGGAATGCCACCGTAAGAGTTCACCTTTAGATGTGTTAGGAGGTATTAATACCAATTGATACTTTAACATAGATATCTTTTTTTTTTCTGATTTTAGCGATATTCCAAAGGACGTCGGTGTCTCGGGGGCAACTACGAATTCAAGGCGTTGCTACTTGTCTCTATCTCTGCATGGATTCCTGCGGTCTGCTCTACGGCTCCGTGAGTAATTAACTTTCACATGTCATTCGTACAAACTCATAGGAATTATGCAGTAATATGCAGTAATTTGCGATTAATTTCGTCATCTGATTATCAGTACATGCAACAGTTACAGATCCTCACGTGTAATTACAAATTTACGTTGACAAGTTGGAATGCTGGATAATTTCCAGTTTATTTAAAATTGATGGGCAATTGAGCGGCCATTCTGTATTTATTTAATATTGAAGTAGTTGCGGCATGGGATAAAATGATGTGAAGTTAAATCTAACCGCACATGCTTTCCTGGGATTCCCTCATTATGATGAACGCAGCGCTCGTAAAATAACTGGAACTTCAATTGCACAAAAGTGGCGAGCTATTGAAGCCAATGTATTCGCATATAGCATCGGCGATTATGCGATTCTGAATTATATTTACAAGCCCCAGCTTATATGGTGGGTTAAGGGTTTGCTGTAACTGCATCTGCATGCAAATCCAAACGATCTACGAAGAAGTGTTGAGGAAAATTGAGTTAGGGAACAGAACAATCGAGTGCATGGGACGAATATTAATATTGATCTTCAGTATTGATTGATTGATTTCACCGGAATCACACGCAGTCTGATTTCAACGAACAAAATCAAGGATGTTTGATTGAATATTCTTGACCTCATCTCATGTGGTTGTCTGACCCTGGTGACGCTTACATTCCTTCCGAAAAGTCTTCAACCAATTTTGTCAAGCCCGTGAATATTCATATTTCAGATGATTCTGAATCATGAGTCTAAATTTTTTGAAGGGATGATCACTTGAAAAGTTGAACTCGAAATTTTCTTCAGTCACTGAA
>NW_011887776.1:96645-98422 GCF_000806365.1 Fopius arisanus
ACGCTTACATTCCTTCCGAAAAGTCTTCAACCAATTTTGTCAAGCCCGTGAATATTCATATTTCAGATGATTCTGAATCATGAGTCTAAATTTTTTGAAGGGATGATCACTTGAAAAGTTGAACTCGAAATTTTCTTCAGTCACTGAAATCCCCAGGTAAATCAAAGCTGAGAGATTCATTCAAGGCGTGACTAAAGTTTCCCGACGATTTAATGCAACTACTGACAGGTAAAGAAATAAAAAAGAAATTTAAAAATTCAAACCGGCCTTTTCCAATTTGACTGCATAATTAACACCAGGAAAAAAAATTCAATTTTCCTTCCATCCCTCAACTGACGTAAATTGAGTGATCAACTCGCCTCATCGTGATGCACTCATTCCTGGATAAGCCACATATACCTTTCTCCCTTAGATCAATCTAAAAAATAAAAAAAAAACAAAGCAAAATTTATCGCGCCATTCCCCACTGCAATGAAATTTTTTCCCTGTGACCTTGAAATAACTCAACTCAATGGCAAATAAAAAAAGTGGAAAACCAACAAAATAATGCGCTTAGCAATGAAGTAATAGATTACGGAGAACGCGCTTTGAAGTGGATAGGGCTGATGATTCTTCACACGAGTGTAAAAAGAATCAGACGACGATAGGGACACGCAATTCCTTAACCAGATGTTGATGCTACTGTGTAGATGCCGCGTGACGTCCCTTGCATAACGCCCCGAGGAAATTCCACGCTAGGCCACCACGTTGAAGGAATATGTGTGTACACATACGGTGAGTGAAGAGTGCAACTTGAAGGAGTGAGAGGTGTGGATCGCCTCAAGTTCTCCACTTCTCCTTGTTGTGAACGTGCCTTATAACATATGGGGGTTTGTATATAGCGAGAAGGGGCAACAGTGAACGTCAGGCACGCGCGTTCGCGTGTACAAGTTGCGCGCGCCGGTTTCACCAGAAACTATGCCTCGCGCATCCTCTCCTCATTTTGATATTTACACACTGGCTATAGCCACTCAACTTTACCTCATTTCCCTATCTAATTCACAGCAATCTGTCTACTGCTAATCTCACCACTCTTCTGTATCCATTTTTTTTTAATTCCATAATAATTTTCTGGTTTTATCGACACGGTGGGACTGATTAGCAGCTGAAGATCCTTATCAGCGCCTGCGATAGACCCGCGAGGGGCTGTAAGAGCATTGGTGAGATCTTATGAAATCAGGGGTAAAATATGAATTTTAAGGGAAATCAGCAATCATTGTGTCATGGTGTTGGATGATGAATTATTCTTTGGTGATTGATAGAATTTTTTTGGTCAGTACTCGCGCCTTTCACATCGGTAATAGATGCTTAACATCAATTTGTTTCTCTTGATGAAAAATTTCATGCATGCAACTCAGTTTTTCGCTCAGTGCTGGGAATCCCGCAATTGGTGAAAATACTTCCATCAGCATTTCTGGAGAAAATCGTTGCAAAGAAACCAAGAAGGGTTTGATAATCCCAGAAAACTAAATCGAACAAGGCGAATTTGTGAAAATTACACGTTTGAAGACCTTGTTAAAGTTTTAAGAAGAAATTTTTTTTTTAATCCCCAGTAGTTTTTCTCTAAAGCAGGTTTCCATAGGCTATCGACTGCATCCGCTTACCCTCTCCCCACCCTCATCCTCACCTTCTTCATCTGCAGATTCTTACTGATTATTCCTTACGTTTCACGAGGCCGGTTGAGGTAAGCCCACAGCAGCATTCATAATCATTTTCTTCCCACGTGGAAATATAGATA
>NW_011887776.1:98432-99224 GCF_000806365.1 Fopius arisanus
AAATAATATATATCAAATGTAAATATCGATGTACATATTTTTGCGCGGGTGCAATCCATTTACAAAGCAGTTCATGCATGCAGTTCTCCTCCCTCTCATTCTTCCCTCAAGTCTTGAAGAATGTGCGTAAGAATCAGTAATTGACTTAATGAGCCTGTTGATGACTCCTCTTGGTTGTTATATGGGAAAGGTCAGGGACGCGGATAAGCACTTGTTATACGAACCCGATTGTCTGCGGTATGCGGAAACGGGGGGTATCTCATATTTCGGAATATAGGAATATGGAGGAATATAGGAATATGGAGGAATATAGGAATATGGAGGAATATAGGAATATGGAGGAATTTATTTGATGAGTGTATGTGGGGCATTTCATTTGAACTCGACGTGGTCAAAGCCCTCACAATCATCAATCGCATTGCCGATTTGGCGCCATCCAGTTATTTTTCAAATTATTTTCATTATTTATTAGTACAAAGTGGTATTCCCATAATTTTTGGGGAATACCACTTGAGTACTTCAATACCCCGAATACTTACATGAAACAAAAAATGCAACAAAGAGGCAACATTATCTGGTTTTTAAATGGTTTACTTTGCCAGTCATTCGTGCCATTTGGTTCTTGAACTCACATTTGAATCAATTTCGCTAACATTAATCGTTCAAAGGCGTTCCAATCCATATAAATCGTAATCCACTCGCTGTTTATCTTTTTGATATCTCTTCTGATGTCTTGCTAGAGCCAGCAACACGCCCCGTTCTCCACATGTCGTAGATTAAATCCTATGGAGT
>NW_011887776.1:105229-119685 GCF_000806365.1 Fopius arisanus
GTGTATGCACAAATATTTTGATGTATGATCTTCACTGCTGGGTAACATCCCCGCAGTTTGTTTTGGAGATGCTGGATAAAAAATGAGAGGATAAAAGTGTAAGGGAGAGAAAGGCGAGTCGTGGTCGAAGGTGTCACGGTGGGCGTCTCGAAGATACTTTGAAATAATTCTTCTGAGAAGAGTGTCTGAGGTTCCTTTCATTCCATGGTTCTGTAACTCTGGAGGAGACGAAATGGGATAGGGTAAAAATAAAAATCACGTGCAGATTACGTGACAAACATGGAAATTCAAACGCGTAAAAATTATTAGAATAGATGATCTTTCTATGACACGCAGGTAGAGTAACAGGAGATCCTCAATGCGGGTGGCTATCTGTTATTCTCTTCGTCAAAGTGTAAATTGCACGCACGTAACTAAAAATAATTTCCACTTTCACCTTTGAAGATTAAAGGATTGATAAAACGATCGCTTGGTACTTGCATGTAGGTAAACCGAATACAATCAGAGAATGAGTCTCCAATAAATCCGTATCAAATTATACGAATTTATCTCGAGAATTTCGAGAATTTTTTATTTTCGAGAAAATATGAAAAAATCTAACAATCTCAATTTTATAATTATTATTATATAATTTTAATGTTAAAAACCCACAGGGAAATAACGAAGAGTTGGAGGGAAGGGGGGGAGGCACTCGTTAAAACTCAAAGATAAATTCTCAAGTGTACACATACGAATGCACCTCGCGAATAATTTCGAATGAATATTTATGGTTATTAAAACCCCCGGCTTGGCAATACCTCGCCTCAATGTTTCGACCACCCGTGTGTCCACTAATTCTGCTATTCATTACACTAATTCGATTAGGAGTTATGACAGGAACTATACGCAAAACTCACAATTCAACAGGAACCCATAAATTTTTTAAAAGAGAGGCTTCATTATTTAATTTTATAAAAAAATCGAGAGTTCTGCCCGTTGCTGTATTCCAGGAAGACGAAAGAACACTAGAAAATAAGTTTAATAAATCAGATGTTAAGTCAGTAATCTTCAATACCGTTAATTCCCGTAATGAATGTTCAATGCTCGTTTGACAATTCTCGCTAACTTTGACGGAGATGGAGGGACATATAAAAAAACACATCAGCTCAACGATACATGGTTTACGTGGACCCCGTAATTGGCCTATCCGGTCTCCAACGTGTGTCTAATACATCTGCGATGTCTTTTAACCATCCGGGATTACTCCTAACGAAGTGCAATTTTTTTTTAATGATTCGTCTATTTTTGTATTAAGAAAACACCTTTCATTATTTCTGAATCAATAGCGTGTCGTCAGAATTATAAATTTATTAATTCTCATTCAAGCTGAAGTAAAAGTCCCAAAAAATCAAAATCCAAAAAAAAATAATGCGACATTTTTCGCGTAAAATTTTTCATTCATTTATTCTGATAATAATTATTCCAATAAGTTGGAAATAAAAAAATGACTAGCACCTGGTGAATATTTCCGTGGTATTTTCCGACTGAAAAATTCCGACTTTAGAATCAGCACAACAAGTTTAAGGTCATCGCCCCAATTATTGCCTGTGAACAATCTGACCGAGTCACAATCAACGCCTCGGAATAGTGGGGACATCGATTTTACTTGCCAGCAACTGAAACACGATGAGAGTTATAAACTATAATCTCTTTGACTTTTTTTTCCAACTGTTGAATTATCTCTGTATATTTCCAAAGAAAAAAAAAATACGCGGGTGAAAGAAAAATGATGAATACCCTCGTTAGAGCACAATTTCGGTGATCATTTGTATGAGATTGGTATTTACAATGCCCCCAGGCGAATCTTAGATTGTACATTGTCCGGAATGACAGAATTACTTCGATTATAAAATATCGACGTGACCTTTTACGATTTAACAATAACCCAATCGACCAAAATCTGCTGCATAACAATTAACAAACTCGCTAAATTAAACCTAAATATTCTATTAACTATTTCCATTTTTTTTAATTCTACATAATCATGTGAATACATGTGATTTGAGCTGCAACAATTTTATTTGTGGAATGAAAAAAAAATGAACGTATCAATGTCGACGTTCTACGTTTGTTAAAAGCAAATGCATAAATATAAAAAAAACAGTTTACAGTTGACAGTTGACACAAACATTATAACGCCCCTTTATTCCACGGATACCGACGTCTGTGTGAACATACCCATGCATCTGTAGTTAAACCGTAAAAGAGGAAGAGTCTCGTTAGGAAGTAACATGGTCGGTGCTAGAAGTTGCATTGCACAGCTGGTGTATTCACTCGATATCACAGTGAAATGTAAAACGCTTGAATGATCAGGGCATTGACAATAGTCCGCATTAACGAAAGGCATTTCGATGGAAAAAGAAATACCTCTTGGTATTTCTAAAAAGTGGACTAATTGGATCGCGTCTGGAGAACGGTTACCTCTTGAATAATTCTGATTGTAACATCTTCTCTTGCGCTTCTTTCGAGAATTCTTTCTGGCCATGGAAAATAATTCTCTTTCCAAAGACTTACAAGAATGCCATATCTCTTTGCCGTTTCCATTTAATCAACAATATATCATTCGGAAAATTTTTATTTATCGTTTCAATCAAGTCGCTATTCCGTTGGTCTGATAATCGCAAATTAACTTTCGATTCAGAGAGCAATCCCGACAAATTGAAGAGAATCGACTAATTGGAAGGAAGGTGATAAAAACGTTGATCCATTGAATTGAATACAAAACGTGAAAAAGTTAGATTATCTCACCATTACGATAATAAATAATTACGTTCTACTCCCGCTGTGCAACCGAGAAACTTGCATGATCATAAATAAAGTCCATACATGGTGACTCGTTATTTTTTCATCAATCAGCCGGTTTTATTGCCACTCGTACCGGCGCCAGCAGTTGTTTACATATCAAATGTAATCGGAAAAAGTCTTTATATAAGCACTTTCTTTTACCACTATTCCACGTAGTTCGCTGTTCATTCATCGAATTAAGCTCATTGAGTCGAATAAAATTTAAAACATTTAATGGAGTTTTATTTGTTGCAGCGCGAATACACAGAGGACTGTCTATTCAACGAGACCCTGGAGCAGCACAACTACAACACCTATAGCTCAGTCAGATGGTCAACACCCCGGAAGACCCTCTACCTAGGTTTGAATCGTCATGGACAGCCGAGAAGGGTGCAAGCTCGTGGTCATAATTTAGGTAGATTATCGGCTTATGCTAGAGTCCTCACTCAGGTAGCCCCACCAGATCGGGTTGAGGCACTACATAGTCGTATGCTGGGTGCCCAACACGGTGTACGTCATCACCACAACAGCCACCATCATCGACATCTTCAGCAGACAGTATGTCCCACCCTCCAGCCGCAGGAGAAAGACGGTCGGGATAGATTCAGATGTCGTAAGCGGAAAAAACGAAAAAAAAGAAAGAGACGATGCGAAGAAGGTGAGCCACTTGGTTCTCATTGTGAGATTTATCAAAGAGACAGTGGACATCGTGCAAATGCAGAAGTCCCTGGTGAGGGCCCACCAACGTCCAAACGTTCGTGCGAAGATGCGGCTAGTGATGAGTTTTGTCGACGGCAGGCACTCAATGCACCTTCAAAGAAACGAAAATCACGGATAGAAATTGATAGTAAGAAAGAGAATAATTACCAAGTGAAAAAGAAAGACACGAAGAAGAAGAGTGGAAAGAAATCTTCGACGGATGCTCCAGGAGACGCGAGGGCTACGATGCCTACGATCATTGGAGGTGGTAAGCGTAGAGAACAGATTTCCAAGAGAAATAACCAGGGAAAGAAGAAAATTCCTAATCGATCAACTAGAACAACGCTTCCAGTTTTGACGGATTATTCCAATCAGAGCTCGATTTCTTGGCAGTCAATGTCTACTACAGTTATGATGTCGAATCCTCGAAATCTATCAGCTTTAACGAAAAAAAGAGTTACTGGCTCGATGAACATTGAAAAATCTATATTGGAGAAGGAGTTAAATTTTATGCACGAAAAGAGTTTTGATTTGATGACGACGATTTCTACTGCTGATTCTGAGGAGAATAGTTCTTTACAATCACCCTTTCACGTCTCGGGAGAACCATCGGTTTCAAGTTTCACTGAGGATTCCTCTACTGAGGTCAGTGGTGAAGATCTGGAGAACGATGATGAGCAAACGACTCTAGCTCTTGATTATAGTACTGCGATGACTACTATGGATACTATTCCACCAGAGAGGACTGAGGATTACACTAAGGCCACAACCCCAACGATCTTGAAGTCACTGGAGGCCAGTAGAAGGCTGGATCATGAAGCTGATGCTTCAGGAATTCTTGAAAGATTCTCTTTCGGTAGACTTACCATGTAAAGACAGTTGTCAGGATGTTCTTATGTAAAGTGTATATATGTAGTTAAATCAAGGATTGAGTAATTGTATGATGAATTGTCGGCGATGCATTCATAGACTTCTTGAGTGAGAAGAGTATTTTATTTGGATTAAGAGAGGAAGAATCTAGTTTTTTTTTTGTCGTGAGAAGGCATGAAATCTTTCTTTCAAATCATCATTGTAAAATTCCGGAGAAATCCAGTCCGGGATGACTAATCTAGTTGGCTTATTTATTGAAGATTTATTTATTTGCGAATGCTTCAGACAAAATGAAGTGTGTTCTTCGCGTTTGATCACTTGAGGATCACAATTGTTGATCTTAAGTAACGGTTTATCGTGATTGCGCGTACTTTCATGGTGGATTGGAACATTGAAAAAAAAAAAATTCACCCTTTAACATTGATTTAGACAATTGTTTATTCTGTAACAATTATATGACACAAGTAAGTTCTACAGCTTTACCATCCATCAACACGTTCCTGACCGTAATGGTCGCTCTTCATGGACAGGCCTTGATTAATATAATGAACAATTAAAAAACGACTAATTGAAGATACTCATTTTAAGATCGATAAATAAAAACAGTATTAATGCTTGAAGTACGTAATTTCAGTTTTAGAACAATGAACTATGAAGGAAAAGTATTGTCCAAGGCAAAAATCTCAGAGTCGTAAAAAGATCGATCATTCTTAGCTGTTTAATATTAAGAAATATTGTGGGTGTACATATAGTTAAAGTGCGCGCGTCAATGATTACTGTACGCTTGAAATAAAAAAAAGTGAGAAATTTAAGAACAGAAAATTGCGCATACTGCCATTAAAACAAGAAACGAATACTACATTAAATCTCATAGACTGATGAACAGACAAAACTAAGGATAGGCAAATATTTAACTAGAAAATCGGCATGTCGAAGATAAAGATTTGATGAAGATGTAATCTTTTTTGTAATTGTCAATTCGACAGCCAATTTTGCGGATTTTACTCATTCTCCGTTCTCTTACCAAAATATCCACCACTGCGGTTACCCTTGTGATAATCATTTCAAAACAGCAAACAAAACATGATAAACAAATAATTTTCAAATAATCCCTTACCTGAAGAAATCATTCTCAACGATTAATAGAGAAAGGAGCATTCATGTTAATAATAAAATTTCATTTTGAATTAATTTCATATGTTCTAGTTTTTATTCCACTTCTGCCTATCGCCCTTGAATTTATGGCCGTTTGCAGTTCAAATTGGCATCAATTAATTAATTAATCTTTCTGTACGTGCAGATTAAGAAGACGCCTACCTTGGGGATGTACCGATGAGCCTATCGTCCTTTATCCTGAATGTTTTATAACAACAGCCATCGGCGTCTGCTGTTTTGTCTTTGATCAGGTCTAATGTCCTTTGAATTCAATATGGATTGTCTTGTCCTCCGATAAAGACACCTCTGCTCTTGGACTAATACTTCGATGGCTGGTATTCTGGTAATCATGCACTACGTCCTCGAACACTGGGCGGTATGCACTCGCAATTCGAACAGCATCCAGCCTAGAAACCGGTGCAACTCTCCATCGTGATTTTTTTCAACTGTAATGTATGACCACAAATTACAAGGCCATTGAAATGCGACTGCATACTCTCCTACTCGTCTCAGTTCATCGTATCCACCTGTTTCCTGCTGCTGATACAGTCCCATTTGGATGAGTTCAGGGCAATCTTCATTTCCAATGTCTCCACTAGATCCTACATTTTCCTATTTCCATCAGCTACCCGAAATCGACTCCTTGGTGATACGGACGTGATCAGCAATGTCGCCGAGTGTAGAGCAACCTCTTCGGTAACCATCGTCTTCATCAAATAGCTGCGGCTCAATTGTCATTTCTCTTGTGGATGATGCACTCAAACATTGACTCCGTTGTAACAAGCATGCAAAATTGACAATAAGATGATTCAGGCAGACGTTATATTCATCCAGGATTAATCTTGGTACTTGGTACACATGCAGCTCTGGGTGGATGTTCCCCCTCTGCTGCCCTTTGCCTTGAGTTATTTCTTCGTATCTCGTGAGGTCGATGGAACATCACAATATTCTGTGATATTGAACCGAAATATTGAAGAATCAAGCAATATTTTCGAAAAATAAAATATAATTGACGTTCAAGCTAATGAAAAATATGTAATCCAATAAATTACGAAGAATACATTTTTTCTGTCGCTTTTAACAAAATTTTACCAAATTTCTCGTTCAATTTTTCAACATAAAATGCGAATCTACCGCCGATAAATTTCCGTAAACTCTGTCAACGTTTTTTCCCATTGAATATATTTATTATCCACTACAATACCGTTGCCTTCCGGGGCGATCTAGCCCCATAAGTTTATTTCTCACTCGTACAGAAGGTTCTCATCAAGCGGTGTATGTCGAATGGCAGTGTTTATCCTCGATAAAGAAGAGAATAAGAAAATGCGCAATAATAAAAGAAAAGGGAAGCGCAAAGAATAACCCGATGCCGCCGGTAGACATGCGGAATACCATAGATTAAATGCTATCGCCTGTGAAAAGAGGCCGCTGCTACTTTTTTTTTTTTTTTTCACGTGACACGCCAAGTGATGTTATATATACTCATGAGTGTTGATGCCAAGGTATCAGAAGAAATCCGACGGAGAACTTTAATCTTCCATGTCCCGGTTCTCCGCATAACTAGGAAACCGTCTCATCCCATAAGTTTTCTCCAGCTTAAAACGTATGAACAATTCGCTGTAGTGAAATTGTCAATGTTACCTGCAAGGTGTACACCGGAAAAAGGGTAATTCAATGCGACATTGAGAAATGTCCTCGAGTTTTATATGACTTTGGAGATGGGGCAATTTAAAATGTTTTTAAAAAAAACTTTTTGTTTTTAGAAGGAAGAGGTCTAGTTGGCGCATCACAAGACAGCGTAATACTTGGTTAACGATTATGAGGAGAGTACGGAGACTCACCGACTCGTTATAAACCCTGAGGAATCTCCTTAACGATCAATTCACTGATAAATACCGTCCCCCGGTGATCCATACGTGAATATAAATTAATAAAATTATTAATCTCAAACAATGATTTTTTGTGAATTTTATAGAGGAGAGGTAGGAGAAATATTTTTTTAACTTGATCTCGGAATTTATCCGCTATTGATTCAGTCTGAAACAAGCTTGACTAGAGGTCAAGTTAACAGTGCTTAACAATTAATCTTGGCGTGCCGTACCTCTGACATTCCACCAAGGCCAATATATCTCGTATCGAACGGCAGACCAGTGTACCGATTATCCCCGTATAAACCCCCGGGCAATTCCATGTATTTTATCCAATCTGAAATTAACGTTATGTACTCCCGATCTAATTTATATGACCGCCATTAAATTCTCTAAGGCTTCCAAACCTAGGTAGACTTAATACAGCTGAACATGGTCAACAATTTATTAGAAACTCGAGATAATTCGATCCCAGATAATACGTTTAAAAAAGAACAAGAAATATTCACGACAGTACATCATGAGAGAATGAAGGATAAACGCACAAAATTTTTCCGTTTTTTCTGCAAGGATTGTCAATGCTATTTTATCGAGCTGAGATTATCAAGGGTGAATGGAACTATCGACGATTGTGTTATGATAATTAATTTCATATTCAAGCGAAATTTGATGGACGCTGAGAAAAGTTGGGATTTAATCGAGACATCGATGTGATAGGGAGAAAATTGAGCAAGCGAATGGTTTTTTTGTTGAATCATTTATGTGTACGTATTAGATTCATGTTAACGATGGTTGACAATTATTCAAATCAACTGAGATTGTAGACACGATAGGAATCCCGCTGCGTCTTCCAACGCTCCTGTATGTATACCTGAGTGGCCTCGGCACCGCCTTCTCTCCACTCTTGCTTCCATCAACCTCACTATCGCCACAGCAAAAGCTCTCAAAAAAATATTGAAGAATCATCAAAACTTCCCTAAAAAACCCCTAGAATTTTCCAATAAGAGAAAAATATGAAAATATGATTTTTTTAAATTTCCGTCGCAAAGTGTTTTAATTTTTTCAATTAAAAATTCAATTCAGCTGTCATTGAAAATTCTGAAAACTCAAGACAATTCAATTTTTTATGTTCAGTCATAATTGAGAATTGATTAATGACTTTTCAATGGAAGATTGAATTTTCATCAAGAGTCTGTACTGCAGGAGTTGGAGAAATTCATGTGCCACATGTGAATTATTTAACTCGTCGGTGGTTCCTCTCTCCGAATCTTTCTTCAAGATTACCAAATTGCGGTGTACGTGTCGCAACCTCGGAAATATTTCATTTCGTCATTTATAGTTTTTCGACGGTTATCTCCTTTCCTCGTAAATTGTTGTATCCTAAGTGCCTGCTGTTGGCGAAACCCAGGACTTCGTGATACATGTCTTCATCGGTACAAATTGAACGTTGGATTTATCAACGTAGCGATCAGCCGGTTATGACGTAACAAGTGTCAGCTATAAAATTGAGTGAAAATTGATAGTCTATTGGAAGAGGTAATATAATATATTTTCCGCGAATGTACCTCAAAGAAAACAGAGTGATTTCTCTATTATTCAATTCGTTTAAAGAGCATTAATTATATCAGCAAGAATATTTTAGAAAATATCAATCAAATATTTTTTTAGATATTGGAGAAATTTCTTGGCACTTCATTCATCTTCGAATATTCAAGGTTGATATTTCGAATAGGCACAAGAGCCTAACTATTGTCAGATATAATATTCTAGGACTTTCTAATTTATCGGATTATTTCCAGATAGCGAAGACCTGTAAGCAACTGAAAAAAATCAGGTTTTGCAGTCTAAAAATTGAATGGACAAATATTTATTAAACGGAATGGAGTGTAACTAATAATGATGTTAAAAAAAAGAATTGTTTTTTTTTTTAATGCAGCGATTTCGCAATAATAAAAATTCCCGGGAAAATTGGTGAGTTCTGAGTAGCGAACTTAAAAAATTACTGGGATTCCCCTATCAACAGTTTTTCATGGTGTTAGAGGAAGAAATGAGAGATCATCAACCAATCCCCCGATCTGGTCTCCCCTCGGTTTTCCCCTAATCCCTCCGCCGGTCCTTTTCATAATTTTTTTCTGCCGAAAATTTAATGCGATTGTGAAAACCAATTTGGCAATTTCCGACGCGCAAATCCCGATGTGGAATATCGTGGCTGTTACTTCAATGGCAATGACCCTGATCACGTGATTTCTTCCAGTCTTAACTGATAATCGTCAACTAAGCCCCGGCGTTACGCCCGTCTGCGTAATTCAAACTTAAACCATTCATAAGAGAAGACGGACACTCTCCACGAAACATGTTCACGAGGCACGAAGAAAATAAAGAAAACAAAAAAAATTCAATAACGACAAAGGAAATTCGAGGCGTTTTTTGAGGCGCCAAAGATGTGTGGCCCACTCACCATTGAAATTTCTGCCGCCCAATATGTACGCCTAAATGGCAAAGAATTTACTAGAATTTTTTTTAACGTGGAGTTTTGTTTGAAAAACAGAATAAGTGAGAGAGACAGAAAGGAGGGGACTTCCAGAATAGTTCAATTTATGGATACATTGTATTCAGATGAGAAGACGAGGAATTCGGTGGAGATTTCATGGATGATAAGTGAGACCTCATTCGGAGTATTCAAAAATGTTCTTGTTTATATTTTCAGGTTCTTGGACCATGAACTCCAATAAATTTGAAGCGCACCAAAATACGTACTCCGAAATAAATCCTATTCTTTCAAACTCCTACCGTCATTTTCCCTCATTATTGCTCCATTATTATCTACATAATAAAATCGAACGTTTAATTAATACGACGAAAAAAACTTTCCGCGTAAAAATTTCCACTCCCAATCTGAAGAAGAAGAGAGTAGAAGTTTCCAACGGCGTTCACATAAAATATATTCGAAATGATGGAATAATAATACCTCTGTCGCTTGGAGATGTCAACAGTAAGGAAAAAATATCAGTTATTTTCTCAAATGATACTCTTTACCCGATAATTACAAGAGCACAACATTCCAGGCAAGGACGATAACACCTTCGATCGTATTCCCACAATTTTCCAAAGCTAATTATATTCTTACACCGCACAAGTAGATTCACACATCTCACGAGTCGGTGACAATTTTCCAGTTGAAAGAATGTAATCCCTCAATAAACGGATTACTTTTTTGTTTTTTTTGTCTTTTTTTTGTAAATAAATATATGAATTATTGGTCCTGAGAGGATAAACGACGTTTCGTGTCTCTGCACTGTTACTGCAGTAAAACAAGCGATGATTAAATGCCTTAGGCTCTTATCCTTCGGCCCATTCCTTTCTAGATGATGCCTTCTTATCTTTATTTGGTATTTAAAATTTTTTTTTAACTGATAAAACAGGCAAAAACTGCTCAATCTGTTCGGTGCATGCAGAAACTAATTATCTTGTGCCATTGTCGATCAACGGGTCCCCAATGATAACGCAGGTTTATGAGGGGTAAATTGAGACGAGGTGTAGACTGTAATTACGTACTCAGTTGAAATTTGCAATTGATAGAAAAATGATTGAACATCGATTGAAGTTCGTTGGACGGTGAATTACGTCGTCATTGTGGGGGCACTTTGCTTCAAGATCATAATCAATTGGCTGTTATGCCAGCTAGATTGACATATATGATTCTTCAATGCCAACACTCCTCAAGGGATCGACATACTGATCACCTCAAGGCCGTTAACTTCAAGAAATCACAAGTTGCTTATCTTTGACGTATTTTCTTTTGTTGAAGCTCTGTGGAATAGTCTTCAATTTAGGTGTCATCATCTGACTTTAAAATCACTGCTATGACATATTGGACACACGCGCACGCAACACGCTAGATAAATTTCTGCAAAACTTCATTTATACCAATGTATACGGAAAAGTGGAATAATTACTCTGCAATTTAGTTTGACATGATTCCGAAGTTTTTCGACATTGAGTGAGTGAATTTAATCCTGATATTCGTTTTTTGCCTTTCAATTTAAAAAACCGTATTGCAGATACAAAAAAAGATATTTACGAAAAATGTGAATAGTTTGAAAATGGGTAGAAGCAAACGGCTTGAGCTAAATATTTTTTTTTATTTTCTCCAGGAAGGAACATAATAAGAAAAATATTCAAAAGAGCTCTGCTCATCGCTAACGATATATCATATATTCTTATCGACCGCCGCAATACTTTTTCCCGTCAGTTGCTCCGTCGGAGTTATCTGAGCTCGTCGTCGGTGATACTCGTCGGGCAGTGTTTGATTATTTTTCATTAATACCTCGGAGTTAAAATTCCCCAGACACCCAGAATTTCTTTAATAAAGTGAGTACTGTGTTTATTTAAGTTTCACATATATTCGGGAGTGGTATAAATGCTCTATTTTTATTTCTGCGATCGTGTGGCTTGAAGGCGCGCGCGCCGCTGGTGTAGACTGTATTTTCACTATTATTCCCGAGTGTTTCGTCGTTGTGTTACAAATATGGCGAGCACCAGTGTTCTTGCTCGAAAATTATATCGATTGTTAAGAATAACGCGAGACTTGTCAACAGTGAAGTGGAATAATCATGGAAATACTGGGAGAATTATCAAAAGTGGAGCAGGAGCTCTGGCTGTTGGATCAGCTGTTTTTTACATCAGCCACAAATATAACAGTGAAAACGTCGTGTACGCAGCTCGACCGCGCAAGGTTAGTACTATCTATCACCGAAATCTCATCGAATTTTCTTGTTTTGTCATTGGTCGAAATTAATACATATTGAATATTTGTGGGATAATTCCAGTGAGGAGATGTTTATCTGTCGATTTTAAGTCCTCGAGAATTTGTTATCTTTCGGTGTTTACGATAGGGTTCGACAACCTCGTTTAACTAGTCATTTCAAATCAGTCTCACCAGGCACTTTAAATATATGCAGTTAAATTGACGTTTCTGGTAGGTTACCAGTCACTTAGGTCTCCTCATTTTATTTAATTTGCTCTTATTAAATTAACTCTTTGTTACTTATATTGCTTTCCACAAATTTTTGATAGAAAAAACGAAATACAGGGTAGTTACATTTTTTTCCTGTTGAGACGACATCGTGTCTGGAATAATTAAGGAAAATTCGGTGTTTGTTGTTATAAATAATTGGTGGGAGGATTGGTTTTGTCAAGGGATGTGTCATTCCTTGTAGAATTCGTAGCGAAATATTTTAACTGTGGAATAATCATTACATTGTCCCTGTCATATCGTACAAGGAAAAATGTGTCTTTTATCTTAATGATCAGGAATAATGCTGCAGCGGATACGGGACGATTTGTCACAGGTTAACAGCCTCGTTTTTTTTTCCTTTTTGTGGGTTTCTTTTTCCCTTCTTCTCCAAATGGATGTATATCTGAATACCGACGTACAAGATCGTAAAATTCGGCACTGGTGTGACACAACCTCAATAGGTTGTTCTGAAGGGTCTATAACATAGTGGAATTTTACGACTATTACTCAAAAAAGTTTCGAAAGAATATTCAATGGTATTGTTTTGATTTCTTGTTTATTTTAATGTCACTGAAATTGTTGAGGCAGTATTGCGGTAAAAGCTCTTCTCATCATTTGCCTGTGTACTGCAACTTCAGCTTAATGCGTTTGACAGCCGACAAAAAGGAAGTCATTAATTAACTCCGATGGGGGTTTCATTTTCGGGGGGGAAACGGCTGTAAAAAAATGATTTCTTATCGGTTTTTCAAATATATAGCTCTACCGAGTTTGTAAATCCTAAAAGTCATTTTGTTAGTGGTTTGACGTTTTTTATAACGAGCAGTTAAAACTGTCTTCTCATCCTTCAGGAAGATATAAGGAAATTTGAATTGTCTAGCTGGAATTGAATAACTCGAACAGAAGTTCAAAACCATAAATTCTTAACACAGTATTCTGTCATCTCGTGGGGACCCCCTGAGGCTAACTCTCGTGAATCTTTTTCCCAGGCTTCCAAATATGTCTCCTTTTTTTTCTACCGCTTACTCAAAATGGAAATTCGATTGAAAAGATTCTGAATATGAGATTTCAATTAACTATAAAAAATTGATAACGCCAAAATGCAGTGTTGCACAATATTTTTAAATATTTTCGATTATTTTATCAGCAGAATTAAATGGTTAAATCATGATTATTTAAATTCAGTTGTTTAATTACTTCTGGCTTTTAGTGTTCTTCAGAATAATTAGAATTGAATATTCGTAAGTATTTTATTTTCCCAAGATGAAAAAAAATTATTTCCCAATTTATGCATGACAGAAATTGATCAGTGGATTGGATGGACAATACGGATATCTCCGTGGTCAAGTCTATTACTTGATTATGCACCTGCTTGACTGCATACACATAATTTTTGTCGGGTAGTATATTCCATAGATGCGTTACCTCTTCATGTTCCATAGAGTAGAAGTCAGGCATTTTTTCGTTGCGGTATTGATCGTGAATAACCTTGGATTATGACCATTTAATTTTGCTGAAATTACACGCACCTATAGCCATTGCTGCCGGAAATATTTTAAACATTCCAATTAACTCTTACCCCTATTTTTATGTCAAAGGTTTTTCGTCGGGAACTCGTCAGGAAATGTTTTTTATACATATGTATTATTCAAAATTTTATGATGCTGGTACGAAAAATATTCCCTTGTAGAAATTTCAGGAAGAAATTTCATGAAGTTCAGGTAAAGTTTTTGGAAAACCTACTTGAACCTCTCATTCAGAAAATTCAATTACATTTTTATTTTTATTTAAAATAGATTATCCGTTAATGAGGAATAGTTTTCTAAAAAAAATTGAAAAAATGAGTGAACTTAAATTGAAGGTGCTTTAAGTGAAGTCGAGTTAATGTTATCAAATGCTCCGTCAATGGCTCATCTTAATTTATGATCTACCGCTATTTATTTCCCGCTATACTAGCGTACTTCGTGTACATGCCCAGGTTATTAAGGGCGTGGCAAATCGCGCTTATTTCCCTTCATGCTTCGTTA
>NW_011887776.1:121440-124435 GCF_000806365.1 Fopius arisanus
ATTCATTAGTTCTTCTTCTAGTTAATGAAACAACTTGTTTCGATCTTTCACTAGTTTTATTCATGGTATTGCAAAACGATAAAAACCGATTTTATTCGAATATATTTTCTTTGATTCAAACCGAATGATGATATTATCGCGGGGAGATAGTTATGTCAGAACAACTTCCAGCTGCGAATGTTCTTCTAGAAAAATTCGGTCATTCTCAGGATCGAGAAACACGGGGAAAAAAAAAATTAAATGAACGAAATGTTCGGGTGAAGGAGGGACGTGCTTTATCGGAAGATCACGCCATAATTTTGCCGGGTTTATGAGTGTGACCCAAACAACCGCATAGGGTGAATCTAGGGGTCCCTACCTCTCGATGGAGTCGAAATGCGCCAGAGCGGATAGTTCAACGAAAACTTTGACTTAAATAAATATTTATATTTTAATTAATATAATCGGAAATAGCGAAATAATTTTTGATGAAACCACCGATTTTCAGAATATTTTTTTTCAACGTTTCGTTCTGAGATTTGCGTTTCAATCCGAATTTGGTAGAGATAAAAACCGATTGTAAGCGGTTCCGCCTTCGATAACAAGCGTTCTGTAATTCCATACATCAGAGATGAGGACGCCCTGCACGCGATACCCCCCGTAAGGCGATAGGTGGGTATTCAAATTTTCAATTTCATCTTTCGTGCAGGTATTCGGTTAAAGACGCGAGCCAATTTTCGAAGGTGGGCTCAACTCTACTTTTGAGTCTTTCCCTTTTGATCATCCCCGACGGCAAGCCATTCAAGAAAACTTGTTAGTGCCATTTTTCTAAGCTACGAGAGACTTTGCGTGTGGCTTTTTGCACAATGACTTCAATCTAATGAGGTTTCAAAAGTTCAAACAGCCTTTTGAAGAATTTTTGAGCATTAAAACGAAATTAAAATGATCGAGGGAAGATTTCAATCCAAGTTGACTCATTCCCCTAAACGTCGCGCAATCGACGAGCCTGTCTCATTTTTCTCTCGTATTATATTCGTTGTGAGTTCGATGACTTAATTTTAACTGCAATCCAGATCCCCAATTACCGATTATAATTACCGCAATTGCAATTACCGAAATCATGACTGAATTCGTTTGAAGTTGATTTCAAAATGAATTCATGCCGTTTAATTCGGGGATAAGTAGTTCCTCGTTTTAATTGATTTAAACTCACCAGTAAAATCTTTGTCTCCTCATTTCATAGATAATGAAACACTCTCACGTGACATTGGCAATTGATGAGATTCTCCTCTAAAAATTATATCCATACCCTCGCAACGCCCACGTAACAACCACGGCCTGAGCAGATCATAATATGCAGAAATATTGAATATTTATTTATTTATTTTTTGTTCTCGGCAGTTTTGGGTGAGCAGGGGCTCGATGATTGAACCGAGCAAAGTGTAATACATTCTTGTTATTATATTCACACGATGTACTCTTTCATAAACACTTATCCACCGTCAGCACGATCGCAATCTTCGCACGTACTGTCATTATTTGTACAAGAACATTGGGGCTAACAAGCCGCTGAGAACACCTCCATCCTCTCGTGCGTTGCAAAAATTATGATGATAATCCACTGACAAATTTTCTCATTATCCGGCGTGCGGGTATCATCGATATATCATTGCGGGTATCGACGATCTTATCCCCGGGATATTCGAACCCAAATCGATCGAAAAAGTTGCAAAACTTGATTCAAATATTATTCAAATTTCCTGAAATTTGAATATCCATGTCAATTTTATTCGAGCTATTAAATTTTCTATTATCATCATCAACCTAAATGTTCCAACTTCTACTATTTTTTTTTCAACTATTTTTTCTTCAGGAAAAAAACTCCGGAATTCAGAGTAAAATATCATGAATCGTGTGATTAAATATTTAAAATTATAGATATTTTCGAAATACCGATATTCGACGGTCCGGGGTATATGCCTTAGGATGTCTTTATTATTCTCAGATTTTTTTTAATTATTCGGAGTCATTTTTCCCGTGTTTTTCTTTGATCCATGCACCTAACATCGATGGGCCACCTTGCACCGGAAATTCCAGGGTGCCCATGTCGTCTTCGTTAAACTTTATGACCGTGGTTCAGATCGATCTCTGGTAGATCCCCGTGACGATCTTAGTGACGATCTCTGACGATCTGTCACGATCTCTGACGATCTCAGGCGATCCACCTGGTTGAGAGCATATTGAAAGCGTTTATCCATTCAGAGACAAAAAAATCGTTGCGATCCATTCCCTTGAGCCAATGTTATTATCATAAAATATAATATTTAATGTTATCGAGCCAATTCGTCACTGAGGAATCCTACAAAAATTTCACGCCACTTTGTCATTGTTAATAATTTCAAAATAACCAATTCGTCGCTCTAAACGCATTTATTTTTTGAAAATTCTATCCAAAAAATTCCACCGATTATACACTTGAATCGTATCATGCGTGTGGATCAATTTAATCAATTGAATCAAATAGATGTAGAGTGACAAAAAAAAACGAGAAGCCAATTGGGAATTCGAAAGCTATGGATAGACGATTGAAAATGGAATGTCTTTATGCCTCTGAAGTTTGTGGGTTTTTGATGGATTTATGGTGGCAAATAATGGTTGGAATTTTGAGAGTAACATCCCATCATTCTGAGCCAAGAGATTTTAAAGCCATCGAGCAACTGGCCAGGCGCGAAATAGGATGGTTCTCAGGTGGAAACACACTCGAACGACCCTCCAATGTCGTATACCCAAGAAGCTGCATACATCCAAATGAAAGACCAACTCATTTGAACAGACCCATCACATGAATTCTATAAATAATCCCGGAGAATGCGGAATGGTGAAACATGTACTTTGGCGAATGACAATGAATGCTCCTGAATTAAACGTGTGAATTGAGGTATTAATGAAATAATTGAGAAATTGTCTTCAGTATGTTATGATATTTATAAAAATCGAAAGAATGGGAAAAATTGAG
>NW_011887776.1:125820-127908 GCF_000806365.1 Fopius arisanus
GGGGGCTCTCGAATGGAGGAACTAGAAAAATGCGAATCTCGGAAATTTGATTCCAAAATTTCCGTTTGAAAACAATAGGATCTCCTATTCCTTGATGTTCAAATATATTTGAATAAGTTGATGCTCATTAATTCATCATTCATATAATCCTATTTCAATAGTTTGGAAGGGGTATATCGTGTGAAAAATTGGTGATAGGCTGTCATGTTATCGTACTCGTCGAAAATTCAAGGAATCATCTGTCATCATTAGCTAGAGAATTTCAGGAAGGATAGCTACTTCTCGAAATGGTTATAAATATTTTATAGCGCATGGTGAGTCGTATTAAAAATCATTGACGATTGGAATAATTTATTTCCGGTGGCAATATGTGCGTGCTAATGTACCTCTTTCCACTGGCACCAAGAGACAACCCGTGGTGGAGTTTATCGTCTTGCATTACCTGAGTCTCGTTTGAAGACTCGTTGAAGTGACTAATGGAATATCGTATGATCCTCCCACGAGTGCATCGAGCACCTCCTTACATCCTCAATCTTTCACCATCGCCTGCACTTCTGCCTCCTGGCAGAAAAGGGAACAGAGGGTGATCGATGAACGATATAATGTACACAACGATAAATCTCTGAAAAATTTTCACCAGACCCGTCATTATCCGATCATAAAGGCATGTACCGAGTCTTGGAAAAAAATTATCAACTTCTTTAGTATTTGTTATTCAACAATCCAAAATGTGAATCCCATTCTGAAATCTATATTCTCAAATAAATCTCAAATAAAATAGAAACCAATTGCATTCATTTTTATTGTTGTTTTTTTAAATTAAGCACCAAGTGTCAATGTCTTAGTCTTCAATGAATTAATTATCCAACAATTATCTCTTATCCTAAGGAGAAATATCCGCTGGAGATAGTAATAACCAATATAGTAATTATTTTTAATTTTAATTTCGTCGACCAAACAAAATGTTTCCTTGAATTGCATTTGCAACTTTCAAAATAATTTCTCCCTTTTCTATCTCACACATGATTTAATTAAAACTTCATTTTAATTTTGTTTTTTCTTTAAGTGATTTCCTACCCACGAATTTCATAATCATTTTTATCAATCGTTTTGTCAACTCCCATTGACCGCAATAATTTTTATAAAATCTCTTGCATAAATGGCTATGGATTGATTCTGAATTTGAAATTTATGGCATGACGAGTGACTTATTACTAGGTTATCACGTTTACACTTTGGTATTCAGGTATTACCCACCAATGAATAACTTGATTTAATGCATGCGGCGAGACGGTAGGACTAACACCCCGAGAGGAGCCAAACTTTAAAGAGGCAAAACCGAAATCATTATTTATCATCACGCCAATGTATGACGGTTTTACAAGGCCTATATATCGTATAAAAAGAGGAGCAAATGCATATTCTTGCATCGCCACGAGGTATATTTAAATCATCATCATCCCCTGGAATATTCAATTATCCATATTGTTTTGCATTGATTCATCGGTGGAATAACCCACGGTATCAACCCATTGGTATCAACCCACGCTACGGCACTCACTAATTTCACGGATGTTTAGAACTCGCCGCTATAATTAATCCTGAATACTCTTGTCCGTATTGTTTAGCAATTAGCATAACTTCTGAATTTTGATAAATTCGAATGGACAGGCAGCATTGAAAATTAATTAATTTTCGATGGGTGACTTTGTAATTGATTTCATCCCAACGCCGCTAGCATAAAATTGGATACTTTTTTCGACAACAATTAATTACGATCGGTGATTTACGGGTTGCTGATGATCTTTCCCTTTTGCTGGAGTCCTCCGAGTTTCCTGGGGAGTAGGCTAACTACAAATCATATTTGCGGTAATATTCTCCGGGGGGCCTATTCTTGACACTTGGGAATTTAATCCGTGAACGAATATTTCGTATTCCATGGAGATCGATTCGTGAGACACTTCCCTGTACGAATGTTAATGGATTTGTCATTTCGTTAGTCTTGCGATTCTCATCTACGAATGCCATTCGTGTGGGAAAATAAAATCCTCGGACCACAGATTTTCCCTCACGAATTTAAAATTACCA
>NW_011887776.1:134748-135756 GCF_000806365.1 Fopius arisanus
GGTAATATTCTCCGGGGGGCCTATTCTTGACACTTGGGAATTTAATCCGTGAACGAATATTTCGTATTCCATGGAGATCGATTCGTGAGACACTTCCCTGTACGAATGTTAATGGATTTGTCATTTCGTTAGTCTTGCGATTCTCATCTACGAATGCCATTCGTGTGGGAAAATAAAATCCTCGGACCACAGATTTTCCCTCACGAATTTAAAATTACCAAACGAAAATGATCAACGAATTATTCGTCCATCAGGAAATCCACTTTTTCGCTATTAAATTTTCACTATTGGGAAATTTGATTTATATTATTAAAAAATATTTAAAAAGTGATCATTTCTTCGAATCTCAAGAAAACCTGAAAATTTTAAAAGCCTCTGAGATATTTCTAGAATCACCCGAGATTAGTCTGAGATTATGAGTGTTTCCTCAATGAAAAATAATTCTTCAGAGGAAACTAAAACGAGGCCATAACCAAAAAATTGATTTTTATTAAAGTTAAATAATTCGAGAACAAATCGTAAAGACGGTGGATTAATTTTTTCAAAATTATTATTAACAATTTTCCGAAGATTTGATTTGAACTGGTCGACAAAAATCAGAAAAAAACTGAATGTTACTATTGTCGTCGAATAACAGCAGTCAACCAATCCCAGAAAATCATTAACTTCTTATATCGTACAATCTTCTCGGAATCGATTTGATTCTATCAGGAGCTAGATCTATCACAAATTTAGAGCTTGACCGCATCAGCCCTCTTGAATGAGTTTCAATGGTACGACCAGCCACTAAAATATTTGTCTTACAAACATTTTCAAGACCACCCAAGTTAATTCCTCGGTTGCATTAACTTATTACTATGGCTTCCAACATCAGGCCCATAAAATCACGATCGGTATCGTACATGAAAAACAATTAAATACAAACGGTGATTTTTAAATTACATTATTATCCTCGATTGAATGTTGAGATTCTGTCGACATTTCACACGATTTTCATTAGATAATTCT
>NW_011887776.1:136936-139022 GCF_000806365.1 Fopius arisanus
AATTACAACCTGAACATTAATCTATAGATTCGTGTTATAATTTATACGCGGTATATAATATGATGTTCGGAGTAATTAGCAACATTGGGCGAGGAAAACTGGTAACACAGAGGCTAGATGATTTTTTTTTTAAAACGTAAAGAAAATGAAAGGGTGGAAAAAGGTGAAAGTTAAAAACCTCCAATAGTGATTTTTCCGTACGCATGACATTGTCAACGCATTGTTGATTAATTAGAGTTATTATTCAAGATGCCTTCTGTACCTACCGCACGTATCAATCTTCAAATTGATTTGATCATGAAAGTTAATTCCTCGTCGTATAATGATAACAATGAAAAAAATGGATGACAGGTATAAAGTAAGGAGAGGTATGTAGTTAGCATAATGCTCTTCGCGCCTGTCATTACAGAAGACCGCTAACCGACGCCAGAGGTGACGGACTCTTGGAAGTTGAACATGCTTTAACATACACAAAGGTGCCAACAAACGTCAGTGAACTTCACCATCATCAGGCATGACTGGAATATTGATCGAACAAGATTCCAACAAAATCGAAGCGTGTGCCTCTCATCGATACCGAGCCCTATTTTTACCGAATTTTTGCAACATTCTCCTAAAATTATTTTCACATTCAATTCCAAGTTTCACATCAGTACAGAAAATAAAATGCATGACAATAATCATTTGCCAGTTGATGGATAGATCGAGGGATTTTTATTCAACTGTACGACGCGTGTTTCACGCCTCATTTTGTCCTTCTGGTTTTTTTTTTTTTTTTCAATTTTGTTATTCGCACACATTTTTTTGTCGATTTTGGCTTATCCGCGGTGGTGAAAAAATAAAAATGGTGAATCCTTAAATCGACTTGGCTGCTGCATAAATTAGCCTTTGCATTCTCCATCTTTTCCGACTTTTGCGCGTTACCTGTTCCACGGTAATTGCCACACAGTCCCTCTGGTATATATTCCCTCCCTCAGCCCCACATCCTCATCTCAGTTGCTCGTTAACTCCCGTAGGGCACCCGTTTCGACAGCCATCGAAACCGCGAATATGTTGCCCCTGTGCGTGTCAAAACTCTCTGTCACCTCTCAAAGTACTCGAGAAGCGCATTAACCTACCGGCAATATTCAGAAAAAAAAAAAAAAAAAATCTGCTCCATGCAAATGTTCACCACGCATTAATTAACCGCGCTAATTGCTCCGTCCATCACTGAAAGGGTTTTTCCAAGGAACCAAAAGAGTCTCTATTGAAGTCTTATTTATTCGCACGTCTGATAGACTGAATTGTCAACATTCATTAGTCATGACGCACTTCTTGTACTAACATTTCAAATGACTCAATTGTAATGCAGCACTTTCACGCCGAATCTGAAACCCGAGAAAAATCTCCCGCGCCAATACTTTGATGATAAAAACTGACAAGATTAATAATAACGAGAGTTACAAGTTTTTTTTTAGCTTTCCTGGTTTTTATGAAAATATTTTCATTTTAGGGCCGTAGCTATTGGAATCTCTAAATTATATATTATTATGCTCTCCTAAAACACACTTCAAGTATATAAAAAAGTACAAAATGGTTTATTACTCATTTCATTCGTCAGAATAAAAAATAATCAACCGAAAAACTGAAAACGAAAGAAAAACCGTCTCTTCCGTAATTATTAATTTTTTATTTTTCCTCCGAGAAAATAATCGGCAAGTAATTCCTCCTGATATTTCTAATTATTGATTATGGAAAATCGATATCGTGGGGAATCCAATCAATGGTGATGATTATACGTTTCCAGAGGGATGATGAACTTCAGAAGGCTGTAAGATTAACTATGAGGGAAAGAAGATTCATAAAATTTGCATCTGTCGAGTATGATGGCCAGCTGTACATGACCCCCCAAGATTTTCTCGACAGTGTCGTCGAGTCCGAGCCAAGACGCAAGTATCCCCCAATAATAAAAGCCTGCCATTCCTTATCAATAATCCGTAATCACAGAAATGATAGATTAATCCGTTAATGACTCATTATCTCCTCGTACTCAAAATAATCAATAATTTCTGCACTGGAAGAAAAAATTATTCCAAATAAATTTACT
>NW_011887776.1:139937-141331 GCF_000806365.1 Fopius arisanus
TCACCTCGGTACGGAGGACCGCACATGTTTCGGGGTATGAAAGACAAAGGTAAGCAAATAATTATTTATTTTCTAATTATATTTTATTATCCCAAAAAAATCAAATGACAAGCATAAAATATAGATTTTCATTAATTAATTGGGTTAAGGATAATTCATTTTTAATTGATCAATTCTTGGTGATTTGATCTGTATAAAAAATTATTTTGGATCCACTCAGATGATTTTTGTCATTATTTTATTTTTCTACTCGTTTTGAGTCCTGACAGGAATGGTACAGTCCCTTTCAGAATCTCTTGCTTACATCTGCCAGTCTTATTCCAGGTTGAGGATCGTACCGGATTATTCGAACCGGAAAGGCAATTGAAAAGGTCACGGTCAATTCACGGTGATTAACGAGTCTGTGAATTCATGGAATCGATAATCTTTATGGAATTTACTCAGCATTCGCTGAATCTTTCTCTCCAGTCATTTCAGGAAGATTATGGAACTTTCCAGTCGTTCAAAATTCATACTAATACTCGTCATTAATTTTTGATTATCTTAATAATTCGATGATTCTCGTCAATCGAAATTACGAAATATTGTAAACTTGCTTTCCATGTGTATCAGTTCTTCTGAATGAGGGGAGACACTTTTCCACTTCATGCTTGTAATTTTCTTTTAGACTACTTACTTTTACGTTCCTAAACACATGTTCAATCTTTCCGCATGGATCGACCGATCAACTAAAGAAATTCCAATATTTTTCTCCTCTTCACCTCATCCTTTCCGGTTATTGACACTTGATCATCGGGGATTGCGAAAAAATTTCTGCTACCCAGCATGTCACAAAACTTTCTACTAAACACGTTGGAATCGCTGTGATTAAAATTCGACTCCGGTGCTACACGAGAAAATGAATTTCTGCCGATTAAATTCATTTTTGTCACTATAATTTATCGATATCAAGAATTGATGCGGCTTTCTTAAAAGTTTAAATTGCCAATTTGGTTGTACGAGTAATCCTCAGGTTTTTTTAATTTATTAGTACTTGTAAAATTAGTATGTTCAAGGTGATAATGTACTGCGAGGATTCTACTTGTTGCTCGTACTTAACTTTTTGGTTTTCGATGAAGTCTGTTGTGTCTTTTATGGCTAGCCCATTGAATTCTTCAAATTCTTCACGATTGGAACCTGATTCACTTGAGTAACAAGTTTGCCGTTTATGGGTGTATTCTTCAACGTACCGAGTACTTCATACAGGCCACTTGGAAATGAGACATTCATGCGGGCACGCGACGTCCGGGAAAGTGATTGATCGCCACGGAACCGTGAAGAACGCCGCCAGCCATCAAGACTCAGTGTCGAGGGTTCACGCACATGGTCGGATACTGATATCATACTCAGAAAAT
>NW_011887776.1:141871-148960 GCF_000806365.1 Fopius arisanus
AGTCGGCAACATAGAGATTTGAGGCAAAAATAGTCATTTGAAAAATAATGATTTGCAATGTGTCAACCACCGAGACCTTTCCGCAATTTTCCATACATTTTCTTGACAAGTAAAAAAATATATTAAATATATTAAATAAATTATAGATTGCGTGACTTTATTTTATTCCCTGAATTAACATCTCCATTAATCCCCTAAGTGGACGTCCGTATTATTAAAAGTACTGCTATTAATCATCTTTCGCGAATCCCCTAATTCATTACGAAATTATCTATAATGAGTGTATAAAGTGCCTTCTCCATGGGAAAAATAAAAATATTATGAACTCGTTTGATGGCTTATACATGGACAACTGATCCTAACTATCTATTCTGCAATTTTACTCATTTCTTTGTGTTCCAGGGATCGTCTCATACACGGAGTACCTGTTTTTGCTATCCATACTCACAAGTGAGTCTTCTTCGCCGATCACGCTACTAATTTCCAGTGCAAATTACCTATACTGAGCAAACTCCTAGACAAGTTACGGCCTTCCCCCTCGACCCGTAAATCCTTGCACCAGCATTTACACCCAGAGAAGCAGACTCTTGATTTTACCAAGCGTTGCAACACTCTTCCACTCTCGCTATATTTTCTTCTTCAACTACCTCATTTTTATCCACTCTCGTATCTATTGAATCCTTCCATAAATTCTATTATACATTTATTTTTTTTTTACTAATTGCCTCATGTTTGATATTCACATTTGCTCTGGCGTTTGCCACTAAATATTATTTTATCTTTGCAGAACCACAGACTGGCTTCCGAATCGCATTCAACATGTTTGATACTGATGGTAACGAGAGAGTTGATAAGAACGAATTTCTTGTGGTAAGATTAGATATTTTAGATTATAAACATGAATTAATGGTACTCGTATTTGGATATCGTGTATTTGGATATCGCGTGAAAATTTTTCAAGTGGATGACGCTCCGTAGAGAGGAAAAATTCCTGGATTCAATTAAATATTATTTAAACTATTTCAATAGTTTCGTTTCGTCATTTTCTTTAGTATTTACTGCAGGGGAGTCGGAATATGTGAATTGATCAACAAATTTCTTCCTAGTGCATTGAAAAATGAAAATTCATAATTTTTTTTTAAACTTTCAATGAGGCTGAAGCTTCAAGAGTGAAAAATTATGTTTCATAATGGTTTTGTTATGATTTGCTTGACCCTACCCTGAAAAATCTGTTGAACCAAATTTATGACACTTACAACAAAAAAATATTATAATATAATATAATCGTACTATCGAAAAAAATTGAATTCATAGCATCATCATCAATTCATTTTTGCATGAAGAAAAAAATGTTATCCACAGATAAGAAAGCTGTTTGCTCGTGGACTGAAGGATCGTGAACTCGATGATTCTACAAGGCGAGCCGTGAGTTCAAGCGAGAGAAAATCAAATGCATTGAGCGAAAATTGAAAAACTGAAGTAACCCAGAGCAACTGGACTTTCGCTTTTATCTCCATTTACCTTTCCTGGATTTATTGTTCATCTCACATATCTGAGCTGACACTGATACCAGATTGTATCCCCATAGTTAATCAACTGGTCCTATATTTGTGTGCGTTTTACATAAAATTCTCCATGAAATTCATAATCAAAGGTTTATCAAATCAAATATCTGCGCAGTCTAGTCTTTTGTTGTTCGTTCATTAGAATAAAAAAAAATTTGGCCCCAAATAGTCAAAATCGCGTGGGTCCATTCGAGTTACAGTAGATCAGATGGACGTAATATTTTTACGCTGCAACAAAGGACTTCACTGTACTCCATTATTAAATCGCATTTGGTTAACGATATGTTATCTGAATTATTGCGCTAATCAAGAGATACAAGCCTAAACCTGTAAGCCTAACCCACCCTCAGACAATTCTGTCCGGCCTAGAGCTTTACACCCATTTTTTATCTACCTCATTGTCAGCGGGTTTGTTTTGTACACGGGGTGTGGAAAATGTACGGTCCTGAGTAAAATGAGACTTGAGTGCGCAAAATGGAAGAACACTTTACGCACTAAATTCTCCTCATGCATAAACTCGTCAACTTTTTTTGATCAACTTTCTTTGGCAAATGTTACTAGATAAAATATTGACTAGCTCATTTTGTTTATGTACCCTTTTGTTTATGTATTTGTTCGAATTGTTTTGTTCTTCGTTTAAATCACCTAGAAGTGTGTTAACGATCGCACAAGTTATGGCTTTCAGTGCAAAAAATACAGCTTGACAGCGCTGACATCCGTGACTTATACGGTCAATAACACTCACATGTGGGAAAAAAAAAATTGGGACGATATTTGTGCGGGGTACCGCTTACAGCGCACTTGTGAGCGGTAAGCGGCTTTTCGCACTTGTATCGTAAGTAGCTGGACCACTCATACCTCCTTCTCTTCATTTGTATAAAATTTATTCCCCTTCATACAACTGATTCAATGAGTTCTTTTTTGTTGGAGATTTTTCTTTCGTTCAATTTTGATTGTGACACCTCTACTTTCTTCCATGCAATTAGTTGCGAACTCTCGTTGCCCCGAGTGAAGAGGCCCTCGCCATCCGAGCAAAACTTCGAGACAGTCATCAGAAAGAATCGCCCCAATCATTCTCAAATTCTTACGTAAGTTTAATTACCATTGGAAGTCTACTGTGAGATCTTGCCAGTGTGTTTCCACGGTGTTTCCAGATCTTCCCCTGGATGTATCATGCTAAACGTTCGTTTACTAATTAATTTCCTTTCAATTTCACATAGGAAAATCTTTCTTCAAATACTACTAACTCGATGATTCATTAACTCGTCGTACGATGATGTGACTAGAGAGAGTCACTGTGAATTTCGCATTTCCAGATGGAGAATATCTTTAGCCATGCATGGAGAGGACGTCATGGTGGAGTTCCATTCCAGATTACTGCAGGCAAGAGAGCGAGAAACTATGAGAATATGTTGGGAGAAGAGGATCAGGTAGGCAATAAAAATATGGGCTCAAGTTTTCTCGTGAACTTTTGCAATGAGGGTTTTTTAAAGGCTATTATTTAATTAATCAATGTCAATGAAGAGTCTTCCATTTTTTTTACTTAGGGATTGCAACGTCGAAATACTGTGGATACAACTCTGATGGTCCATTTTTTCGGTAAGGATGGAACGAAGGAGCTGAAGTACGAAGGATTCCGACAGTTCATGGAGAATCTCCAGTATGAGGTATTGGAGCTGGAATTCAGCGAATTCAGCAAGGGCCAACACACCATTACTGAAATGGATTTTGCTAAGATTCTGCTGAGATACACGTACCTGGATATGGATGAGTCAGTTTCACTCGTACTTTTATATATTCTCGTATTTTTTTTTTTTATTACGAAGAAGTTGTTCTTTTGGAATGGTTTCCAGGTATGATAAATATTTGGAGAGACTTCTGAATCGCTCGATGTACAGTATTGATATCACGTTCGACGAATTTCGAAAATTTTATCAGTTCCTGAACAGTTTGGATGACTTCTCGATTGCTATGAGAATGTACACGCTGGCAAATCATCCAATATCTAAAGGTATAACGAAAAACTAAACTTTTACCCCCCGACCTTAATTACTGAATTTAAAAAATAAAACTTATGGATTTAATCGAACAATTTCAATCTGATTTTTTTGACGCAGATGAATTCCTTCGAGCTGTGAAAATCTGCACTGGTACCAGTATATCCCATCACATAGTCGACACAGTCTTCGCTCTTTTCGATGTTGACGGTGATGGACAATTATCCTATGAGGAATTTATTGCAATTATGAAAGATAGACTTCACCGTGGGTCCAAGGTAAGTTCACAGGGACCTGTTATAGCTTATTGTGCTGCCTTCCTGACAATTAATCGTTCATTGTTGTATTATTTTCAGTCGCAGCCAAGAGGCGAGGGATGGGAAGCATTCAAATACTGTGTGAAACAGGAAATGAAAGGACCTTAGAGCATCTGACCAATAAACGCAGTTACCGCTTCTCCTCAACTTCTAATTTGATTAAATTTAAAAAATTGTGATATTTTTTAATTATCGTTACTCACCTGTCGTTACTTGCTATCTAAACAAATGTCAATCCTTCATGAATTTAATAACTGTTTGTAATTAATTGTAAATCTTCAATAGATGAGCATAAGGATTTTTAGTGCTTGTTTATACTCTCAAGATAGATATGAATATTCACTGAAACACTAGCTTCTATTTGTTGAATTGCATAACTCCGTTTAAAAAATGTATTTAATGATATTATATGTTGAAAAAAAATAGTTTTCTTTAAATATTGATTTACTTATTCTTCTTCCATTGAATCATTTTCAAAAAATCCTCATTAGGTTTCAATAATTGCGATTATATTGCGTCGGAGAATCATTATGCTAATTATAATTAATATGTTCGTCAATTTTTTCACTAACATTCGATTCCATTTTCTCGATTAAACCTGCCCAGTGTTTTTGATCACGATGAGACGATTACACTTGCACTTGTCCTTATAGAGCACTTGTCAATGAATATTCTTCCCCCATATTCGAATACTTCCGCCAAAATAGAGCACCGACTGTTCGATTCGAAGAACTCGATAATTATTCGATGCGAACTAATCGAAGATATTAGACGCCGTACAAACTATAAGCACCGAAGTTATTCAAATAATTCTCTAAAAAAAATTTATATCCACGTCCATTAAACAGTGAAATCTGATAAACATTAATGTTAAAGTATTTAATAATTTTTTGAGTTAGATATCTGGTGGGTTAATTAGTGTTAAAAGTGGGATGCAGAGAAAGAAAGCGAGTCTATTTCCTGAGTTGATGTAGAAAATGTTGGAAGTGAAGAAACTGGAGAAGTGTGATTGGAGAAATGGTGGGGGACATGGGGAAGGCCGACGAGGAGTAAACGAGCGTAGAGTACGGGCCCATAGAGCCACCAGGAAAGGTGCCGGTATCATTTCGAGTCGAGAATCAGCAAACAACGCTTGTCCTACCAGTTTCTGTGTATTTACACTATTTACATTGACCAGTTTTATTTTCAAGACCAACCTAAGTGCCATATACCGCATTGCCAGATGCATGATGGGGATGATGGGGGTGTTCAAGTGGTTGAGAAAGTAAGTCTTTTATTTCTCCTGTTATATACCCTCCGCAATTTTTAAATTCACTTCGCAGGCTTCCGAAGAATTATTTAATACAATAATAATTCATTTTTTTCGCCAATCCACTCGGGATAATTATTTATATTTTTTAAATCGTGCCTCCATTTCAGAACCTTTTTCAGAGTTTCAGAATTCATTTTAATTAGACTTTAATTATGACACTCGCTTTCGGGGATGGGTATTTTACGTATGTTTTTCATTGGGCTCGTGTCATAATTGAAAATGAATGGAAATTTTCTAGAAATTTCACGCCGGGAGCAATATGATTTTTTTTTATTGAATACTTCTCTCAAGTTAATACCAATGAATGCTTAACAAAAATGGGAATGTCTGGCTTGGAATTTCGTCGCAGAAGAAATAGTTTGAATGCATATTCATTGAAATTTATTTCTGGAGTAAAAAAAAGAATAGGTTGTGCCGGTTGAAGGTGTTCTGTCTTTAAAGCGCTTCGCGTCAAGGGCCGAAACCATATAAATTCCTTAACGCTTTATTGTTAAATACAGATGTTGAAAAAAATATTTAAATGATAGCTTGGAGATAATGGCGAATGAAAGCGTTACGCGTGGTGGTTATCTATCAATTCTGAAGATAACGTTTGTTTACTGAAAATTCATGATACGGAGGATATTGAGATTAGATTTATCGACGTTTCAATATTCTGGTCATACTGCAGACATAAGTGTATACGCAATTTTGCAGGCCAGCCACCGATTAGGTAATTATAATCACATCGTCCCGATGTCATGTGTTACTTATAATGCCAAGTCATAGTTGAAAGTTATTGTTGAGCACAAGTGAATGATTTACTCCTTTTGATACACGACAGCGGCATGTATTATTCATTTCAATTTATTCATGATCGAAAGCCTGTTATCGGTTTCTTTATTCTATATCTTGGTGAAGGTCACTAATTGATAATACAGTACAAATACGAAACACTTCATATCCAAAAAAAGCAACCTAATAATGCCCCAAATATGATCAAATGTGTCATTTGATTGTCGAGAAAAATTGGGAGAAAAAATTTTTAGCGAGGAGGAGCTTTTGTACTAGACACGATCCGAGAAAAGAGAGGAATAATTTGGAAGTGGTAAACGTCGGCAAGGGAACTACAGGTAAAAGTGACCGTCACGGTTAATACCCATGGTCGTTAGTCTACCTCTAATCTCGATGTGATTACGGTAATACAGGTATATACATTTGTATACACCTCACTGTTTCCAGGGCATTCTCAGGCATCACAATAACCGACATTCGAAACCAGGTCTTTATTGTTTATGGGATTCTCGACAGTCGTATAGACAGCATTTACCTCTCAACTTACCCTCCCCTCTCACCCCTCTCACCCTCCATCAATTCCAAATATTAAAGCATTTTCAGGTCAATTCGTGTTCACTTGTACATCTCTGTAGCCCCGTAACATCAAATTTTCCACCTCCCCTCACATCTTAACTTTTCTAATTCCAAAGTAATTGGTGCCTATCACTTTTTACTGGAATACTGGAGTAGCACACATACGCTTTCCTGCGATGGATTGTTTAATTACTTCTGAAAATGATAAAATAATAAATGGGAATAAGTCAAAACAGCTTTATCCATATTCTTGAAATTTTGAGGTTAAATCGGATTGATTAAATTTAATCAAGACCAAAAAAAAGAAAGAGACTAATTTTCCGCTTAAGGACTACCGAGAATTTATTATTTCTATTTCTGGTCATTTGGAATATTGGCGATATGCTCGGATAAATTCTTGGAGACTCCAGTGACTCCACAAATGAGGACAATCGTTTCATAAAGGTAGATGATTTTTTTGTGCTTAGAAGTAACAGTCAATGGGTACCTTTGTTCGTTCATCTTCCTGACTCTTACTGACCTTTCAGTCTTGCTACTAATGATTTTTC
>NW_011887776.1:150180-152499 GCF_000806365.1 Fopius arisanus
TTTTTTTTCAGGGACATCGTTCAACGTGATCGACATCGCCGGAACCTGTCCCCGAAATTCGATGGTCTCAATAAGTAAGTCCAATTAATTATAATGACTTTTACTGTTTCTAATTCTAATCAACGTCGAAGCTGATTCTTTCTTCCTCTCACTCAATCCAATCGAAATCACGTGTTACCAAAAAAGGATTTCTATTCTATTGAAAAAATTCGCTCCCTGAAACCGTAATTGCAGTAAATTAGCCTCTAAAAATTGCCAATAAATACAAAATGGACACTAAAAATTTCTTGTCTCAAATTTTCATCGCGTAACAGTATATTGTATTTCCTCAATCACGTGACTGGTTTGTCGGAATTGAATGTAAACAATCTTGGTGATCGGTGAATGAAATGAGCACTGCAGACGAATCCAGCCATGTCATCCTCATCGCGACAAACGATCAGTGGATTTTACACGAAAAAGTTTCAAAAAGTAGTCCATCTTCACGGCCGAAAAGTAATCATAACTACAGGAATTAGAGTGAAGAGTAGTGAACATCAACGTGACCGGTTAATTCATGAAATCGTTGGAAGAAGTGACATGATGGCAGCATCGTATGTTTCATAAAAAAAACTCTGATTTATTCACAAAGAGTCACAACCTCTTTCTGCCGCAAAATGATAATTATTCAACGAATTTTTAAACAATTGTCAATATTACAGAATTGTTTAAGCTCCCCTAACCCTTCATGATGTTTATTTTTTTTTAGCGATGCGTACAGAAATGCGATTCAAGCGTTCATCGAGAGGCGAAAAAGTCCAAGTGATTCAAGTTTCCTTGTAGCCACAAACAGTCCGGATAAAGCTAGGCTTGATTTGCTTGCCAAGAAGAATTATCAGAACAGTAAAAACAAAAACAATAATAAAGAAGTTATGATGCCTGGTGTGCCATACGCACCTGGACCGGATATTTTTGAGATTGGCTGGGTGGCAGGCACTGAGGATCGCTATCTGGAACTTATTTCTGCAGAATGGCATAACACGAGGGTCTCACTGAGACGACATATTCATCCTGATTGTAAGAATGCTGTGAGGGCAGATCTGGAAGTACTTTCGTGAGTAATACTTCCATATGCATATCGTGTACCTAAAATCGAAGGGTATAAAAATAATTTAGAACATCAATTATTCTAACTTGCTAATTAATTCGCATTCTAATTTCGTTGTCGAAATCGGGTAATTAATGAATAATTCAAGAAATTTTCATTTTTATATGAAATAATTTCGTTTAATATGAAAATTTCTTGATTTGTTTAAAACAGAGAAATTCGTCACTCGAACGTTTTACTGCTGATGGGCACAACTCATACTGAGGAGCACGGTCTAGTAGCGATATTCGAGCCGGTAGACTGCACTCTTTTCAACTACATTCACGAGCAGGGTGAACGAATTTCGGTGCAGGGTGTTGCCAAATGTGCAGGAAGTCTGGCAGCAGCCCTGAAACATGCTCACATGCGGGGATACATCCACAGTGCCATAAGTTCTCACTGCGTCTTCCTCGCATCGACGGGAATGGTTAAACTTGGAGGCTGGGAATTAGCTACCAATGTCGCTGGAGTAAGTCAGCAAATTTATTC
Organism: Fopius arisanus; assembly: GCF_000806365.1. Lineage (NCBI taxonomy): Eukaryota > Metazoa > Arthropoda > Insecta > Hymenoptera > Braconidae > Fopius > Fopius arisanus. The sequence goes on from NW_011887776.1 coordinate 151,796, forward strand.
ACTTCTCACAACATCCCGATCGATTGGTTTCTCATCCGGTAGGTTGCAATTCACATACACAACCGGAAATACATTACACAAGAATGTCGATCGGCCAGTTCAGCGGCCATCAATGGGGAGCCGAACCCTTCAATACGGATTATACAAGCACGTTTTAAAATTAAAATTCTTGTTGCATAGTAAACTGGATACATAAAAATGGCACTTCCTAACAGCTCAGTGAAAGTCGTAATTCCTCCGCAGTCTATATTCACCGCAAACGTTTCCGTAAAAGTTATTGTAATTCAGAGTATTTTGCATTTCACACTTTGGCAGCTATTTTGTATTCGTAAAGTGATAACATTGATTTACGCCACGAAATTTTCGTTCCAAAAATCAAACGATTTCAAAATTTAAAAAATTCTGGAATCCTGAAACTCGAAATTTAAACAGATTTAATTATAATTTGATAATAATACTTGATTGCTTAACCGTTAATGATTTACCAAAAAATTGAATTTCAATTGATTACAGCCAAAGACATTCCATGAATATGAAGATCGCCTACGCTCAGAGATCTTCAAATGGCAGGCACCTGAACTTCTCAGTGGTCACGAGGCGTCAATAGCTACTGATATTTACAGCCTGACCCTGCTGATGTGGGAAATGTGCACGATGAATATCCCTTGGAATAACTTGAGTAAAGCCGACTTAGAACAGCAATA
>NW_011887776.1:154209-164584 GCF_000806365.1 Fopius arisanus
TCCTGCGCTAAAGGTAATTTGGCTAGGAGACGATCGCTACCTGCTCATCTGGGACAGTTGAGAAGTTTGAGTAATACTCCACTGGGCAAAATACCCATCAGAAGAATTGAACTTCCAGATAACACGGTCGAGGATATCTACATTGACGATGAGTTTGGGGATAATTTAGCTGTCAATATGGTACTTCTAAATGAGGATGACCCAGCCGACGACGAAGACTTTCTTCCGGACCTTCTCGAACTCTCCGATAGGTCTCATGAGTGCACTGAATACTTATAAACTCATCTATGCCTTCCCCTCCAAAGCATAATTCACCAAATTGTCATTAATTAATATCTTTATAGTTAATCATTCATAAATCAACTCATAAGTTCACTGATTTCCAATTCCTTTGGAAGCTAGATTAAAAATGAATATTTAAAGACTGTCATGATATCTTCAACAATGTTCTTTCTTTTTCTTTGCAAATTCAAAGTCAATGGGATGACATTTTTTAAAAAGTTTCTATCTTGTATTTGAGAAGAATTATTTTTAATATGTGAGACTCGAAAGTTCAATGTGTTGTTTTTTTTTTCTATTTCTGTGTATACATACCGTACTAAACTGTTTCTCAATTTTTAGGATTATTATTCGACTAAGCTCTGCCTTCCAAAAATCTGAGATTATTATTTTGTATTTCGTGACATCCTAAAGTCTAATCGTTTTATTTTTTCATGTAATTTTCCAGAAACAGTATTAATGATTTATTAAAAAATACAGAACAGTAAGATCATTATGCTTATATTTGTGATACAAAAAGAAGAATAAGACAGATATTTAATTGATCCGTACAAGAATAGTGTTTCGATTTCAATAATGAGAGAAGCACATTTCTACAGGGCTTTTGTCCCATCGTTATCATTTTTCAAAATTAAATTTTCCTACCCTAATGAAGTATAAAATAAATTAAATCAAATATATCCTTTATTTCTCACAAACGAAGATATTGAACAGTACAAAATGCGCAGTAAATATCGATTAGATCCAAACTATGCATTTCAAATGAGAGCATTACGAACAATTTGATTACGAGCGAAGTAAAGATCTAATATGTTAGTTTGTAAACAAAAGTGTGAGGAATATCTACATGGAGTAGCCTTCAAAGCCAAATGAATCCCCTTTTTCTTCTCTTTCCGCGAGCATTCATCCTTAAAATCCCAAAAAGTATCATTTGGCTTCATTGGAAGCTGACTAGAAGCATTTAAATAGCCAATCCGAAAACCGAAACGATGCAGTACATTGTTTTATTTTCCCAGCGGACTGTGCAACTGCCATCCGTTGCGTTGTCCCAGAAGCAGGAGCTCGCGGTGTGCAGACCTGCTCCATTCTTTTGCATAATTGTACATGTGACTGCAATAATACGAAATTTAATTAAGAGCTCAAAATTATTCCACGCCAGGGAAAGAGAAAAGGAAAGATGGGGGCGAAAAGAATAACTCGATCAGGACTCATTTGAAAATATTAGAACATTATTTCATTTGCCTATTTTTCTTTCTGCTCTATCTTCATTTATTTAAAAAAATGGAAAAAAAGTAAAATCCCTTACCGATGTATTTATAAGGTTTCGATAATTTTGCGAGGCTCACTAAGCATCCGTCAACCACATTTGTCGTCCACTGACTAACTTTGTTGTGTGCATATGCATCTCCGCCAATTGATACTTCAATTGCCTCCTTGATGATTTTGCTCACATCATCGACCACAAATTGTGTCTGTACAATACAAAAAAAGGGTCAAATACGAAACATAATTATTTAAGATTTATTAAATCCCCTTACTTCTTCTTGTGTATCTTCCATACTCAAATCTTGATTGCTTCCTCAATTTCAGGTCTTATTGGTTATTCCCCGTCGTCAACTCAATTTCTTTAATTCCTTCACTTTCAGGGAGAAATCTTTAATTGTCCTTCAGCCGTTCGTCGAAACGTCACCAGATATACCTCTGATAACACAAACCCTTTTATTCCATGTTCAGAGCGGCAAAAAAAAAGAAGTTTGACACGTACAAAGTGCGAAAACGCCCCGAGTCTTTCAGTCAATTAACCTCCTTCAATCACCAGTGTCTTACAATTCCAATTCCAATTTATGCACAAATACGTATATAATTCTTTTAAATAACTTTAAGGATGGACTCTTAATAAGTCATTTACCAAACTTCAAAATTAGTTAATGACTGAAGTAAAATAATAAATGTCATGTCAAACAAAACAGTGTAGAAACTGGAAAATCGCCCTTCTGAATCAGAATCATCTGGTTTTGGCATCTGGTTCGTTCCTCCGAATTACATACATATACTCTGTATGAAGCATACAGGGAATTTCAGTTCGCATATTCGCCACTTCGTACAACTACAACTTGGCGTCCGTAGCATCAAGTCCTTTGGAATGAACTGACGTCCTTTGATGCGGGAAATTTGAAAATTTTTTCAGTACTTGAAATTCGTTTCTAAATTGTCGATTCTAATTGAAAAATCTATTAGTCGTCAAAAAAAAGTTTTTTAAATGAATGAACTTATAAATTTAGAGGATTCCCGTACGATTTTGAGAGAATTAAAATGAATAATTTGAGTAATTGCTGCGATAAATTGGGAATTTTAATTGGCGCGCAGACTTGAACGCAGGGAACACTGGAATTCTCCAGAGTTCTCCATTGCTGCCATTTTCCAGTTACCCCACAAGTCGATGTATTTTTAGCCATTTGCGTACACCCCTTAATGTATACAAGAGATTCCGAAATAATAATGTGCTGACAAGTGCGGACCGAAGCTGTCAAAACTGTTGTCAGACAATGACACGTAACGCGTCGATATTGCGGATAAACATTCGATCCTAGAGTTTCTTGTGAAATAACTGGACTGACCGAGCCGGCGGTGCGTTCTGGAATTTTATTGCCATATGATGTGAAAAGTGATGGAAACAGTCAGTGCGAGGGTTAAATAACTTGAAGGACTGAATAATCGAAGCCGGGGGTTGACAGCCCCTTGTTGATATCACTTCATAAAAAAACAGCTGATGTAGTCCCGCAAAGTCGGAGGCTGCGATGATGACTCCGATGAGTGAAGACGGTGGTCCCCTGAGAGAGTGGGCACCACTGACAACTCTTCTCCAACAGATCCCCGTGAAGCTCCAAAGTGGATTATTCACACACGATATTAATTTCACATGCATCTCAGCTCTCCCGGAGTTCCTGGCAATTGGCACAAACTGTGGCCTCGTTTACTGGTACAACAGAGAGACAGGTGATCTCCAGAGATTGCGCTGCGAGAATGCGTATTCGGGTATCACGTGCCTCCGGGTGATTTCTACAGTGGACTACATGGTGGCCGCAGGAAATGCCCAGGGTGTTGTAACGGTGTTTCAAATTCCCAAGAATTTGCCCGAGTCGTTACCTGAAAGTCTCCGACCGAAACAGAAGAAACAGGTAGAGAGATACAACATCGGGGGAATTCACAAGAGCCCAGTGAATTCTGTCGAGTGGTCGAAGAATGGAATGAAGTTATTCAGTGGTGATCAGGATGGTCTAGTTGTGCTCACGGAGATTGATTTTTATATGCACCTCTCCAAGTCTTCGGAGTTGCTCAACGAGAAGTACGCAGTGGTGCAGCTGAGCTATCAGCAGGGCCTTCTGCTGGTGTCGACCCTCTTCAGGACGATTCTGGTGCAGTCAGGAGGCAGCAGTCGGGAGAGGAAGGTCTCGCAAGTGGGACAGAAGGAGAGAAAAAACCTTGGGAGGCTGGGGGCTGTTTTTGCTACTCGTCAGGCGCACATTCAAGAGCCCATCATCTACGCCAGCCGACCTGGCCTGAGGCTATGGCAGGCTGACAAAGCAGGAACTGTCATCAAGACTCTTATTTTCAAGGAGGTCCTCCACACTACTAACACCGACGTCGCTCTACTCAATCCTGCACCTGAAATGGTCAAGAAAAAACGTGGAGAGCCGACCTTTGGTGTAATCCTTCCCTTTTGCGACGATCTCTTCGTCACCTTCAGCGAGGACGTCGTTTACGTCGTCAATCCCGTGACCATTGCCATTACTTCAGTGGTGAGTGACCTGAGGAGAGTCACCGATGTCTCCTGCACCAAGGACGAGGTATTTGTACTTGAAGGCGAGAGAAATATCTTGAGAATCTCCTATCACCCTGAGATAAGCAGCGTTGAAAGCCCTGAAGAGACCAGGGACTCCCTCACATTTGCTGAGATCAGCAAACCTGTTGCTGCAGGCATCCTCGGGCTCAAAACAAAGATCAAGGAGAATTCCATTGTTCCGAGCATTCCCTTTTACAAAATCAGTCCTGGTAATATCATTCAGGCGATGAGTGCTCTGCCGCCCAGGGGTGGAGTCGATCCCAATCCTGTGGTTAATGGGGTTGAGGCCACGGAGATGCCACCCATCGTTCCTCTTAGCATTGATACACCTCTGGTAACTGATATTGATATTGAAGTCGAGCATTTGGAGAGGGAGGAGGGAAAGATCGATAGGAGAGAGATCTTTCAGAAGATCGGAGAGCAGGAGTTCGAGGAAGTCGTTTTCACCCCTGAGAGAAAGCAGAAAAGAACGGGTAGAGTCAATAGGGTCAATGGGATCAATGGGGAGGACAGTTTTTTAAAGTACTGCAGAGATGTTCAAGAGACTCATTCATCTTTATTAACGCTGAGTATTGATGATGATTGTGTGCTGAGGGGAGAGAGAAATCTGGAGAGCATTCAGAAAGATGTTGAGAACAAGGAGAAGCTACTAGCTGATGTTCTCAATTTTGATTTATCCGAGTACATGACGAGTAGTCAGAATTACGAGAGTGACAGCCATTCGAATGGAAATGGTTTGGATACGATAACTTATGTCAATTGCACGGAGTCAACAGCTGATTCTGCGGTTCTGTGTATTGAGGATGGAGAGCCAGATCCAGACATTGATGACTCGGGGGATGATGAAAGCTACAGGACTGAATTGAAGAAACTGGAGGAACTGGGCGAGTGCAGCAAACAGCTGATGCAGATGAGCAAAGAGAACTCGGTGAAGATTGGGGAGATTAATGGAAAGGATGACTCAACGGAGTTGGAGATTCGATTCAATGGTGATTATGCCGGGGTAATTAATAATTAATCAGTTTCAATAATGCCTTTGATGTTCTGTCTGTTTCAGTTCTTTCGAAAGAATTTGTATCTTCAGCGATATGTGATGAAGCGGATGATTGGGTCGTCGTGTCATCGCTGGATTAAAATTGTCACCAAAGCCACACAATAAATATCTCTACGGTTAATACTCCAGTGAATTATGAATTTATGTTATTTAATTAATTATGTGTTATTCAAGATATGGGAATATTTAATTTGATTATTTTATCGGCGAAATGGGAAAGAACTCTTTGATATCCATAACTCAAAATCAATTTTATTTCATTTCATTAACAATTCAACGATTTATTGACACTTAGAGTGCCACATGTCAATTCATTTCATTTATTCTTGTGGTAATGGCATAATCATTGTTTATCTGCTTCAAATATTTGTTCGGGATGAGTACAATATCGATTTCTCATGCTAGTCATAACCGAGAGTTACTTTATGGCACATAACAGGAGCCACCGATTTGAAGGTGATATGAAAATCTAATAAAGTATACTGCAAACGTTGTTACAAATATGTACTCTCTATTTACACGATTCATCTGCACAATCATTTTTTATCCTTATGTCGACTGATGAAGCCAGCCGATTCCAGGACGAGGCGTGCTGCGTTGTTTATGTGCCTGAAGCGATCAGGCCCGAGGTGGATTCCACCGTACCATCGAGACACGACGACTAGAATATTTTTAGTGTCTAGAATTTGAAGGAGGTGAAGCAATCTTCCCCCAGCCTGATTCTCCCCGTCGTCCTCACAGTCCTGGAGGTAATTGTTGGTCCTTTCTTGATGGATTCTGTAGGCGTACATGTTGTGGGTCGCCTGATCTATCTTACGATTCTCCATCAGAGTTCTGAGAACCAATCTGTTAACAATGATTGAAAATATGTTGAGCATTGAAAGGCATCGCCACGGAATTTCAATTTAATTTTAATTTTGGGCCTTTTAAACTCACTTTACTTGAGCAATGGATGTTACTTTTGCTGTATGACCCTGAAACGAGCTCTTCCTGTCCACAACAACTTCTCCATGATAAATTTCTGGACACTCCTCTTCTACGGGAGCCGACACCAGCTCTATCTCCAGGTCATTTTCCTCTGCATCATTTTCATGAGACTCTTCTTTTTGTAGTTTAAAATTTTGCAATTCCTCGCGAATTCTCTCGACCCACTGGTAGATAACATTTTGACCTACGTAATCCCTGAAAACCAAATGAGTTTATCGTAAAAAATATCAGAGTCAATCAGTTCCATACTTTCTCCTCAGTATCGTGTATTTTAATTTAAATAAAATATTTTAATCGACGGCAGTTCGAAAAATGCAGTGCCCACAATAAAATATTTATAAATAAATACATAAATTTCTGGACTGACAAGTCAAATAAAAAATAACTCGTTGAAACAAATAAACCCGCTAAAACCTACAAGTATACCTCGTCCAGAATCCGGCAGATTCTCATCTTCTGCTCCTGTCTGAGATGTGGTGCAGAAATTTCATAAACAGGTGGTGAATTTGATGGATAATCACCAGGTAATTTCAGATAAAATCTGACAGTCCATTCACCATCCCCTACGTTGATGCTGTACGCCCGATTTTCTTCATCCTCCACCACGAGTTCATCTCCATAAATAGCCACAAGTGCCTCTATTTCATCCACCTAAAATAAAAAATGAAAAAAAAGATGAATAAACTTCATCTGCTCATTCAACTGAAACCAAAAATTCTCAACATTTAAATGTCGATTTAATCTCGACATCTCACTCACTTGTTGAGCGAGATTATCCATAATCCCAAAAAATCCCTTGGTATTTAAATCAATTGAAAATACTTCGATGCATCAGCTGTGAATATCACGTATCGAGTCCCATTGACAATTGTCACTCGGTGGATTTGACTGCAAAACGGATGTGTTCATAATTCCACAGTAGTCAAAGTGCAGAACAGGAAGTGAGCAAATGAATGAATTGATATTTAAAAAGATTTAGTACAGTCGTTTAATATTATTCAAGGGCGTAATAGCCGCAGCTCACTGGACACTTTTGAATGGAAAAAACTAATGAAGTTGAATAGCAATAATTGTCAATAATTAAATCATCCCGGTAGCTTCTTGAAAACTGCACGGACGTCACGTTTGCACACGTCATCCAAACAACGCCCTCTGCACCCTGTAAAACTCTTTCTCCCGTGTGATATGTCGAGTATACGCTGGCATAAATCAACAGTTTATTAGGTTAATAATTAGCCATTTGCCGAAACAATCGGTCCACCAAGATGGTGAGTACTAAAGAATATTAGTTGTGCTCTGTTTCTGAAAGATTGATAATGAGTGGTGAAGATTTCAAAAATTTCTGGGATATTCCATGCTCCGAAACTGCGGATGTCATCAGACACCCGAGTTTCCAGACTTTCAAGTCATGAGTGATTCAATCTACTTAAAGGGATTAATTATTATTTTTCTAGGTACTTATTGCGAGTGCAGTATGCACCAAAACTGGAAAGAGTAAGTAGGACCATTTGCATTGTCGAGATGACATAACCAAAGAGATTGAGATTAATTTCTGTATTTTACGTCCTCCTACAGCAATCATCTCTCGCCAATTCGTGGAGATGACGAAAGCAAGGATAGAGGGTCTCCTGGCGGCATTTCCAAAGCTCATGAGCACTGGAAAACAACACACATTCGTGGAAACTGAGTCTGTTAGATACGTGTACCAGCCCATGGAGAAATTGTATATGTTGCTGATCACGACGAAGGCCAGTAATATTCTGGAGGACTTGGAGACCCTCAGATTGTTTGCCAGAGTCGTAAGTGCCTTGAAATTAAAATTGAAGCCTTACGTATCACCAGGCGATGAGTAATAAACTCTGAACTAAATTTAAAAAATTCTGTGGTAGATTCCAGAGTACTGCAAATCCATAGACGAGCTAGAGATAGCGGATCACGCTTTCGAGTTGATATTCTCATTCGATGAGATAGTAGCCCTGGGCTACCGGGAAAACGTGAATTTAGCACAGATACGGACATTCGTGGAAATGGATTCCCACGAGGAGCGAGTGTTCAACGCAGTGCGTTACACCCAGGAACGTGAGGCAAAGAACAAGATGAGGGAGAAGGCGAAGGAGCTGCAGCGACAGAAATTAGAGGCAAACAAGAAGGGAGGGATGAAATCGTCAGGGTTTGCGGGAGGATATGGAAACAACAGTGGAGGCTTCAACTCGAGTCCAACAGTCGGTGACTCAGCCAACTTTGTTCCTGAGCAAGTGAAGCCGAGTTACACTCCATCAGCTAAACAGACAGTTGCTGGCCCAGGTGCTATGAAATTGGGTGGAAAAGTTCGGGATATAGACTCATTCGTGGACCAACTGAAGGAGGAGGGTGAGAATGTCGTGACGAACGTCAAATCTCTGGATACGAAGACAGCACCCACCTCCCAAAAGATCATTCACACGGAACCTGTACACCTGAGACAGGAGGAGAAGCTTAATGTACGAGTGGGAAGGGACGGTGGTGTCCAGCAGTTCGAATTACATGGCCTTGTCACTCTCAATATATCTGACGAACAGTGGGGGAGGATACGCGTACAGCTGGAAAACGAAGACAGCAGGGGAGTCCAGCTTCAGACACATCCCAACGTCGATAAGGATTTGTTCAGGATGAAGGGACAGATTGGACTGAAAGTGCCCAGCAAACCTTTCCCTCTCAATACTGATGTTGGGGTGTTGAAGTGGAGGTTGCAGTCCCAGGATGAAACTGCACTGCCCATCTCCAGTGAGTGGATTTATTTGTTTCTATTCAATTTATTTTTGTCTCTCGTGAAATCAACCGCTGTTTGATCGAAATATTGAATTTCCTGCACGAATCGTGTTTTTTCTTCTTTTCAGTAAACTGCTGGCCCTCAGAAAACGGTGAAAATGGATGTGACGTGAACATTGAATACGAACTAGATCACCCAGATTTGGAATTGAATGATGTACAGATTAACATTCCACTGCCCATGGGCTGCACTCCTATAGTGAGTGAATGCGATGGGGAATATTCCCACGAGCCAAGGAGGAACCAGCTCATTTGGTCCCTGCCCCTCGTCGATGCATCCTCCAAATCTGGCTCCATGGAGTTCTCCGCGCCGTCTTCAACACCCTCTGACTTTTTCCCACTCCACGTCTCATTCACATCGAAAACTTCGTACGCCAAAATCAAAGTGAGTCATTTTGGAAATTAATTTTTAATTTTTCCCGCGTTACCCTCTCGTTACAAAATTCATCAATTTTTAAAATTCATTTTCTTCATCACCAGGTAATCGATGTGCAACTGGTAGACGATGGGAGCCCCGTCAAACACTCGGTTGACACTATTTTCCTCACTGACAATTATGAAGTGGTATAAGTTTTCTATTTTGTATTGAAATAATCTTTGTCACGCTGGCATAGGTGACGATAAGGCGCATGAGGTAACGAATTGTACGGGAAAAATATTTCTTTATCAGAAAATCGGTATATTGTTTTAATCTAAAACCATCCGGGATACAATAGTCTAGGAGTTTGTACGGTTGCGTAAAGCTGTCTGGCTAAATCCCTGAAAACTATTGTGAATAATTAAATGGTATTTAGAATGTAAGAATATAAATGAAATGATGATAAACCATGTTACAGCGGCCACGAATCTTGGGATTCAATAAATACGTGACTGTTATTCATCCTGCGAATATAGTATTAAGCCAATCTTTCGTTTATTCATTATCTTCTTTTTATAAGTCCATACATGTTTAGTATCTAGTATTGTTTGGATGTACACAAAATATATGTAGATATAAAACTTGTTCGTTTAATTATTAACAGCAGAATTAAATTGAAAAAAATATTTACACATCTCTGGTCAAAAATTATTATGGAGTGTAACTCAGATAAATGTGGTGGGACTATTACTTGTACTACACCTACAGGAAAATATATACAAATCCTCTCGCTGAAGATCTACAGAATCCAGTGCTGTATCAAATAATTCTCGATAACAGCTTTAGCTGGAATGAAAATTAATAATTGGATTATTATATAAATATGCCAAAAATTGAATAGGCACTCTCAGTATTCTAAATAATTACCTGTACTAGATTTATTTAAAATAGCTGCATGATAAGCGCTGACATTGTGAGCATTTCGATGGGTCAGATCAGCTCCCTTAGTCAGGAGCTCATAGCACACATGAGGATGATCTCCATA
>NW_011887776.1:166954-168584 GCF_000806365.1 Fopius arisanus
AATGATGCCGGGATTGAACCCGGGCCGCCGGCGTGCCAGTCGAGCACGTTGCCAATTAGACAAAGCGCTCATTCTAAGAATATAGTTTCATTAGGCGTATATATTTTGAAAGAGTATTTATAAAAAAAATTTCAAATTTGTCAATTTCACTGGATATCTTCTCGATTTTCAAAAATTAAGTTTTTAAACGATATTTCCATTGATTAGCCATTTATAAAAAGGAAATTCACCCCGTGGACTCGAATAAATTAAATCTTCGGAACAGCAGTAAATCGATATTCAAGTAGTTTAATATAATTATTGATACAGAGTTAAAATACAACATAATTGAAGATGGAAACGCCATGGTCACAGCCATTATATTGCTTAGCGCAAGTCAACGACCTGCACATGTCTTAATCTAAATGATTCTCCTAAATAAAAAATGAACTTGACAAGGTACTGGAAAATACGTATGGCCGAAGTATCAGTCGAGACTGTCTTCTGCGTAATAAGCGAGTAAAATTAATTAGAAAACCCGTAATTGGGATGTCGACATAACCGCGACATAACACTTGATTAGAAACATATGGTATCCTTGGCTGGTGTCACATGCTACCGAATATCTTTCGTCCTTTGGTGACGGACATGGAGACGACGATGACACTCAGTATAAAGAAGACTAGCCCGAAGAGTGCGGTGAGGGCACGACACCACTGTCTACGACGTTTTGCTCGTGCTATTGTACGACCCAGTCTCTCAGCACGTGCCCCATCCAGGGTGAAATCCAAGTGTTTATTACAAACAGTGATTTCTTGATTCCAGGGGGACTTCCTCGGGGGATCCCCCACAGCACCGTAGGCCGAGGACTCGTCGCTCGGGTCCAGCTGTCATTGAAAAAAATTATTATCATCATCATGAATGAGAAATTCATTAATTAATGTTTAAAATATTGTGAGAATTGTTTTAAACGATAGGATGAACTAACCGTCGAGTACACAGGTTCATTAGAGGGATAGCACCCCTTGACTGTGTTCCCTTCCATCCTGGAGGGTGCCCTCTTCCTCTTGTTCTCGTCCTTCCTGGGTGTGGGATTCCCCCCATCCTTGGCACTCTTCCCAGCGCACCGAACAATTCCCCCTGGGCAAATTCCATGACACCGTGGCACAAGAAAAAGAGCTGGTAGAGTCTTTCCCTCGGGATTACCCTGGGAGGACGTAATCCCTCCGGGATTTGTTGTCCAAGTTCTTCCATAGAGTCTCCAATTAACGGGATTAACTGAATCCTTTCCCACTCCACTGGACAGGGTAGACGAATGCCTATACACGTGCTCCTCTCCTGAGCTTCTCTGGATCCCCTGAATCCCCTGGGCAACGGTCTTGGAGATGTCCCTGAGGACCTCTTCGGCAGTCATGACACTGGCTCCATCGATGACTGATGTCAGGGTCCTCGATAATTCCAGGAGGACATCCCTGGCGGATCCTCCTGGAGCCGTGCTATCACGACAGGTTGTTCTGCACTTGTTGGAACGGGGACAGATCCTGGTGTAACCGCAGTACTTGCACAGGCTCTCCTCGTGGCCCTCGAAATTGCAATCGCGATTACCTAGCGATGGCCAAATTGGTCGTGGAATCTCTGCCTCGTGGATCAC
>NW_011887776.1:168896-169577 GCF_000806365.1 Fopius arisanus
TCGTTTTTTCGTTAGTCATGGAGAATAAATTATGACGCAATTACGAAAAACTGGAATGCACATGACAGTCCGGATAACTGTCATTGCGATTTTTACGTCATCTAGAAGAACAAAACATGTTGACAAAAAATGATTCTGGAGCAGAGTAATTAGAAGTAGATCGGAATAACGTGGAGTTGAGGTTTCAATTATATTTAGAATTTCCCCGCGGGTCTCTTCGGGATTACCGCATTGTCCGATTTCATAACTGTTATGAAAAACATGATATATGTGATGAGGAGAGGGAACTTAGAATAAGGGATTGTAAAAGTGAAATGAGGTTGATTCTACCGGTTACCTATCAGAGTGATCCAGCTCTTAATCTCCTTGCGTAATGGATTTTCATAACTATTAGATGATGATTGTTACTGCAGTCCCTCTCGAAATCGTTTTCCCCGTTTCATCACTCGAGAATATATTAATCCGGTGAAAAAATTATGAAACTGCGGGAATTTTTGGACTTGAAAATAATTGGATTTAAAATTTTCGAAGGTCCCGGTGCCTTCCGGGTATCGCAATACCAAGGCTCGCACACTGACTAATTTTTTTGAAAATATCTCTGAATCTGCGATAGATCCCGAAATTGTTGTTAATACCGTTTTGTTTGGAATCCTCACATCCAGAGATATTCTTAAAAAAATA
>NW_011887776.1:170745-172386 GCF_000806365.1 Fopius arisanus
GATGATGATTCATTTATTCAAATTTTTGGGGTTATATTAGTTAAATTTTTAGTAACTTTCAGAACTTTCACTTTTTTATGATTTCTCGAAGATTCCTCGGATTTATTTTGATCGAATTTCTACGGCGAGAGGGAAATTGAAAGCGTAATTGATTTTTAACGTAAGTTGTGATGCAATGGTGGGGAATAAATAAAGTATTATCGGAGGGAATATAAAGTGGAGGGAATTTTTTAGAGAAGCTCTTGGGATTCAGTCTATCACATGCCCACGATTCCCATCGAGAATTCAAATGTCGATATCCGATCTATCAATGATTTCGGAATATTCCCATAGACCCCGAAGACCGAGATCCCTAGGTTCAGCTTCCATCATCAAAATAAAATAGAGTGTTCCTCATTAACATCCACTTAATTACCTCATTATTGTCTCCAAAAACTCAATACAAATTCTCTTGAATTTCCCGCTTTCAAATTCCCTTTAAAAATTCTTGTCGCCTCTCGCGCCAGTTTCTACGAGATTATGAAACTTGCATATCATTTACTGAAGAAGAATTCCATAAAAAAAAGTTAATCCTCTGGTGTAAATTCTCCGACTTTTTGTTGCAGATAATAAAATAATAAATATGGAGTCTCCTCGTGGATGTTGAGTCATTAATTGCGGGTTCTTTTTAATGAGTGAATAATCATTTTTCCGTGGGTAATAGCGAATCGGGGAATAGTTAAAGTTTCTTGAAAAAAAATAAATGCACGAGACAGTTGGACTCGGAGTCATCTGGGTCTCGGGAAAGTCCATGAACGCGTGAAACTGGCTCTCATCATAAATACGTAACACCGAATAAAAAAAAATGAATAAAAAAATTGGAGAGAGTAAGAATGTCTTCGGTAGGTCGTGCGACCAAGGTCGGGTGTTATGCGATCCCGGGTTTCGAATGAAATCGAAATACCGGGGAGAAATGGAAAAGGAGTGTTTATGCAGAAATCCAAAAAAAAAAAAATAATGCGGGGAAAAGGTCCAGTAAAACGGGTAACAAGAGTCATTTCATGGCGCCTCTCAGTGTCACTCGATTGCGATATCTCGACACGAAAATAACATTCCATTGGGAATCGATTGAGGGGGGGTAGACCCAAAGAGGAATCCGAGATGGGTCCACTGCCCACATTAAAAAACATTAAAAGAAAAAATTGCGAAATCTACGAAATATTCCGTTCGATTCATGGATTGTTGATTTTTATGGAATTCGTGTCAGTGAATTCGATTTAGGGGGAATTAATTTGAGGACATGGATTGGAATACTCTTGATTCCTGAAAAATTCCTCGGAAAAATCGCCGGCGGTTGGAATTTCGTTGTGTAATACATGAATTTTTCATGGATTAGTCAGAATTTTCGGATGGATCTCTATAGTACCGAGGAATTCACCGGGAGTCGTTGAAAACGAAAAGTTTTCACCGAATGAAATTTTTAAAAAATATCTTTAATAGGCGATTGCCTGATGCTGAAGGCATAAATTTGTTAGGAAACAATCCCGCAATCATTTCTATCCTCATAACTCATCCACCTCTCGCCTAGCCGGAGGTTTCGCAAAATGGGTGATTACTTATTAAATTCCCTCAAGTACTTGAAATTCACCGAGACGAATACGA
>NW_011887776.1:173281-175115 GCF_000806365.1 Fopius arisanus
GCCTGTCGACCATGAATCCAGCGGTGAAGATCAGTCTGCGATGCGCCGCAAATTTCTTCGCTTGTAACACACCGCAAAAAATATTCGATCCGCAAACTTTCACTCGAGTGTTGCCCCCTGAATATACCGATACCGAGGAGAAGAGTCAGGGACATTTATGAAGCGCCACCGGATGCTCGTTAAAAAAAAAATTCCATTTATTCGACTCGAGAGTGAAAATTCAGGCTTCGGACATATGTAGAACGCGAGTCAGGTCGAGGACATTCGATATCGAGTTTTCCTTTCGTCACTCCTGAAAAATTCCACCCCTCAACATTGTATAATAACAATAACGATAATTTATTTAACAAATAAAAAAGAAATTTTTTTTGAAAAAATTGTCATTTCGCATCGCATCGCATCATTCAATCCAATTTATTAGTGATTTATGGGTGAAAATCCCTGGAGAATTAATACGGGGTAATAATTACTGGTAATGATCGGTTGTCATTAAATTTTATTGTAAATTATGGTGTGTCCAGTTGGCGGTGAATTTGCAAGCCGTTATGCTCTCTCTAGCTTGGAGGTGCGCTTTTCATTTTCTTTGTTCCTCCATTCCGAAATGGTTTTTTTATTTTTACTGCAAATATGCGCAGACAATGGAACAAGTGGAGAGAGTTTAAAGACAAACAGGACGAATGAGATAAGTTGTCTTGTCAACGGATGAAATTTGGTGAAAGCTGGTCGAGTGCGGGATACGGAAATTTGGTGATAAATCATCTCGCATAAATAGAAACTCACTATTTTGATTTTACACCGTGTTATGTGTTGTTGCATAATAATTACCGATTTGTTTTTATTCTGGTGAAAGTTTCAAAAGGACAATTGACACATTGAGGTGAAAAAACGCGTTACGGTGTGTACCGTGTGCACACATCGGTGTATTCAGGGAGTGATCATCGGGTATTGCGTCAACAATTGTCGAGAGGTACAGGAGGTTTCAATCAGAATAATTGGCATCGATTGGTGCGGTAATTTATGAAATCGGGATAAGGAAATGAACGGCTTGGGCGATCTTCCAAGTGTTGCACACGTTTCAATCATTTATCAGAGAAAATCATTTTTTTTTCTTCGATTCTGATTGAAAATTTTTCAATATCTCTTCATCTAATTGCACAACCCTATTATTTTCATCACAGCATCACTATCACTACCTCTCGATTACTCCATAAAACTCAACACACGGTGAAAATTCAAACTGCACTTCCGCGTTTTAAATAAAAAAACAGCGAAAACAGTTATGGCATCGCGGAGATCTCGCTAATTAAATGAGCGGTGTACGAGATCATTACAAATTGCTTAAATATACAGATAAAAATTAACAGCAAAAACATTTCGCAATAAAAATAATATCTCCAGGAAATTAAACGTCGAGATTAATTTGACAAAATTTTCGCAGTGAGATGAGGTGAATTAAATTGAACTATCAATTCAATCGATTAAATTTTTAATATTAATAAAATTCCTGACATGTGTGGGAATTCGACGTGTCACTGCACCACCGAAATTTATTCGTTTGAATTGAAATTGAAGTAACACCGGCTCCATTTAAGTACCTGTCTTTGAGTGTTGCGGGTAATTCGGTGGATTGACTGGAGTTTATTCCTCGGAAATGTTGATGTACTTTCACGCGGGTATTAACGCGTCTTGCTAGAATATCGGTTGAGCCGCGAGTAACGCTCGATCTTGCACTCGCGGTACCCCAAATGAAACTGAAAGTACCGTTTCTCCGTGTAGACACCACGAGACTCTGAACACATGTACTCGATACATGCGTGAGTATGTGGCATGTACA
>NW_011887776.1:176185-178892 GCF_000806365.1 Fopius arisanus
TTTGGGCTGATGTATTTTTCGAAAATGTTTTACTGATTATAGCTGATCACCTGTGGCATTTTCATCGTAAAATAAAAATGTTCTTGAAATGCCATTGATAATTCGGTACTCAATCCCGATTGAAGTGGTTGAATAAAAAATAGAAGGACACAACATTTGATGATGTAATAATCTCTTGTAAGGAATTCTTGGTTTTATGGGAGAAGAAAATTGCCCTGATGACATTTCTCTATGAAATTACCTTTTCATCGTGTACTATGAGATAATGGCACTCCGCAGTTTACATACTGGGATGGCAATTAGATTTAACGCCGATGAATAATGCATGGGGTCATAAAGAGTTGCCCCTGAAATTGGTAATTCATTTGGGAGGCATGTGGTTTCGAAATCGATAGAACTTCTAAGTGACCTCAAAACAATTTTCCCAGCGAACGGGATAATCCAAGATCTATTAAAGATTTCCATGAATTTTTTTTTTATACAACCCAAATGGACTTCAAGCGTTTCACAATGCCCAATTCATTTATTCATTCAGTAGTTTTTTACGATTCGGTAGAGAAGGTCAAGGCAATATTCTCTGGTCTACTTGCAAAGCAATAAAAAATATTTTCGATCAATTCAAAACATTATAATTTTTTATAAATTTCATCTGTCGATTTCACAATTTCATTAAAGACGAGTTTGTCCAGCGGAAAAGGCCCAGATATTTCCTGTGGAAATCTCTGGGACTAATAAAAGAATAAGCAACACTCGATGGTCTTCTAACTGGTCTTTATTCTTTCACTCAAACTTTGTAAAATAATATCTCTGATTGTCAATGTTTATCATTATCCTAGCTGGGAATCGTGCCTTCCCAAGATACACAAATCGCTGATAAAACACCAGTAGAAATGCCTTCATCAACAGTCCTATACTTTCGACAACCAATTAGTACAAGAATTAATCATTCGTCGACATCCTTAAATACAAGTTTCACGAGCATAATCTCATCTTTGGATTAAAAACGCAGGGTAGGTTTGTTCTTCAAGATATGTCTGCAACAAAAATATAAAAATGTTATCAAAATGAGATAATAAACACAGAATACTAATACAAACAAATGGTAAAAAACGTACTTATCCAAGATCTCCCAGAACCTCATGAGATTCGCCCTGTCGAGATGTCTCCTAGCTCGATTAAGTTCAATGGTGGTGACAGCCCACCTGGCGACGTTAGCATCGAGTCTCATCTCGTCGTACTTTAAATGAAAGGCACAAATTTTCGAGAATATCTCGACAGGATTTCCCCCATAGGGCCACCCCTTGAACTGCCAGGCTGGTCCCATCACGAAAACAGCAACAACCCTGTCCCAATCGTCAGTGGTCAATTTACTAGGATTATCAATGATCCTGTAAGGCACAGTGAGTCCGCCATCCTTCCTCCTCTGAATAAGCATTTCACTCTCTCGTTTGCAGCCAGCAGCGCATTTCTCTTCGCTAGGAATGAACTTGAGGTCCTGGAGGATGTCCTTGGCGTTGTACATGGTGATGAGAGAGGTATTGCCACTGGGTACAACGATGATGGGTGTTTTGCTGGGCCTCTTCTTCTGTACAGCTTGTAGAGAGGCCTTGGCAGCAGAGACTGGTAGCAATCCCGATTGTGTTGGAGGGTTCTGAGTTGGTTCCTTCTTGGTCTGAGGTTTGCTGCCCTCTGTCACTGATTTTAATGTCATTCCATGGTAAGTCCCAAGTGTATCGATCTTGAAACCCTCAGTTTCCTCCTTCTGACGAACAAAACGTTCTTGATCGTATCTGCTGTAGACTGTGGGCTGTGGTAATTGCCTCAGGGGCGCTGATCTCGGCTTGTCCGTTGGTGGATGCCTTCTCCCCTCCTCCCTCACTTTCAGACTCTGCAAAATTGCAAAGACATTTTTACCGAATGTCTTTCCACTGCTCAGGAGAATCGTATCTCTCGTTCTCCACTGTCTCTCTCGTGATACAATCGTGTCGTCAGCTAAAATCACTCGCAGATCTGTTCCATTTTCAAGATCGTCGTTCTCCTTTATTGTCGTACGTTTTTTTGCTAATCTTTTGGCTTTTATGGCGGCTATTTTCTCCACTGACATCGCCTCCGAGAGGGATTTTATATTGTCAACTGTCACTGAGGACTCTTTGGGGGCGTCTAGTCTCGCTGCCAATTGCTCTTTCACTTTTTGCACATCAGTCTCCTCGTATTTTGGCTTCTTCGAGATTGGATGCTCTGGAACATCATCGGCTGATCGTTTTACCTGGCTGGGAATCTCCAGGGGAGCGGATTTGTCGATTGCCAGAGATGTCGAGGTCTCGCCATTGAGATAAGCCAGCAGATCCTTTCTGTCTGGCCTTCGCACTGGGGGAATATTCTCCGCTGCTGCCTGACGGACGTACACCGGATGTGTGAGCTGAACATTCTTCAGAAGAAATAGCAGACATTCCAGGGTGTAGTACTCCTTCGGGGCTCCGTCTTTACCAGATCTGGCGTGACAATATTATCAATTGACTGACTAATTAACCAACGTCATTTGCGTTTGAAATAAATAATTGCAAGTCGTAAGTAGGAAAATGGCATTAAAGGAGTGATAAGGAGGGAATTACCTGAATGACGCCCACAAAAATAACACTATCAAGTAAATAAATATTTAGCCACAGTGTGTCACAAGAACTTCTATAGTAACACGGAGAAACGGAAA
>NW_011887776.1:178902-186447 GCF_000806365.1 Fopius arisanus
TTAGCATCGAGTCTCATCTCGTCGTACTTTAAATGAAAGGCACAAATTTTCGAGAATATCTCGACAGGATTTCCCCCATAGGGCCACCCCTTGAACTGCCAGGCTGGTCCCATCACGAAAACAGCAACAACCCTGTCCCAATCGTCAGTGGTCAATTTACTAGGATTATCAATGATCCTGTAAGGCACAGTGAGTCCGCCATCCTTCCTCCTCTGAATAAGCATTTCACTCTCTCGTTTGCAGCCAGCAGCGCATTTCTCTTCGCTAGGAATGAACTTGAGGTCCTGGAGGATGTCCTTGGCGTTGTACATGGTGATGAGAGAGGTATTGCCACTGGGTACAACGATGATGGGTGTTTTGCTGGGCCTCTTCTTCTGTACAGCTTGTAGAGAGGCCTTGGCAGCAGAGACTGGTAGCAATCCCGATTGTGTTGGAGGGTTCTGAGTTGGTTCCTTCTTGGTCTGAGGTTTGCTGCCCTCTGTCACTGATTTTAATGTCATTCCATGGTAAGTCCCAAGTGTATCGATCTTGAAACCCTCAGTTTCCTCCTTCTGACGAACAAAACGTTCTTGATCGTATCTGCTGTAGACTGTGGGCTGTGGTAATTGCCTCAGGGGCGCTGATCTCGGCTTGTCCGTTGGTGGATGCCTTCTCCCCTCCTCCCTCACTTTCAGACTCTGCAAAATTGCAAAGACATTTTTACCGAATGTCTTTCCACTGCTCAGGAGAATCGTATCTCTCGTTCTCCACTGTCTCTCTCGTGATACAATCGTGTCGTCAGCTAAAATCACTCGCAGATCTGTTCCATTTTCAAGATCGTCGTTCTCCTTTATTGTCGTACGTTTTTTTGCTAATCTTTTGGCTTTTATGGCGGCTATTTTCTCCACTGACATCGCCTCCGAGAGGGATTTTATATTGTCAACTGTCACTGAGGACTCTTTGGGGGCGTCTAGTCTCGCTGCCAATTGCTCTTTCACTTTTTGCACATCAGTCTCCTCGTATTTTGGCTTCTTCGAGATTGGATGCTCTGGAACATCATCGGCTGATCGTTTTACCTGGCTGGGAATCTCCAGGGGAGCGGATTTGTCGATTGCCAGAGATGTCGAGGTCTCGCCATTGAGATAAGCCAGCAGATCCTTTCTGTCTGGCCTTCGCACTGGGGGAATATTCTCCGCTGCTGCCTGACGGACGTACACCGGATGTGTGAGCTGAACATTCTTCAGAAGAAATAGCAGACATTCCAGGGTGTAGTACTCCTTCGGGGCTCCGTCTTTACCAGATCTGGCGTGACAATATTATCAATTGACTGACTAATTAACCAACGTCATTTGCGTTTGAAATAAATAATTGCAAGTCGTAAGTAGGAAAATGGCATTAGAGGAGTGATAAGGAGGGAATTACCTGAATGACGCCCACAAAAATAACACTATCAAGTAAATAAATATTTAGCCACAGTGTGTCACAAGAACTTCTATAGTAACACGGAGAAACGGAAACATGACTATAGCTAAAAAAGTAATTAGAGGAATAAGGAAGACCACGTTAACACCTCGAATTGAGAAGAAAAAAGAAGAGAAAAAATCACAACAATACGGTTAGGTCACGTGGTACAAATACCGAGTGTAATGATGATAAAAAAAATCCAAACATGAAAATATCCAGCTGTGTTCCGGGGAAAATCATCAAAGCTTCAAAATCACGATGGATAAACAAAAAAAACATGCTAAAAAAACAAGAAAAATAATAAATAACACTCACCCATAAGTAAGGTAATTGGTCTTCACATTCTTGGGCCAGGATATTTCCCCGAAGATAATTTGATTCTCCCGTTCAATTATCTCTTTTTTACTGACATTGTACTGCCTCAAAACACTCAAAGGATCCGCCATAGTCAATGCTCACGTGTGTTTTGAATGTTTTTTAAGGGGAAACGAGAGAAAAATAAAATGAAAATAAATGGACTTAACAGTCTGCCGTACACCACGTACTGACGCACACTGACACATGTTACATTGCACATGCGCATCTGCATTGTTGCGCGACAGCTTCCAGCGTGTGCGCAGTGATCGTAGAACCCCCGCCCATGCGCACTGCACACGACTCGATCGCAGAATCTCGTGGAACAGCTGTAGCAGTTGCAAAACACTTTCGCTCGCTTTCGTTCTTTGTCGGATTTACCTGAAAACAATGTCATCGTGAAGAAAAAACCATTGAACCACTGAAAACACCGGAAAAAATGCCGAAAATATGTGTTGTGTCGAATTGTGGAACGGGTACCAAAGGAGTCGAGGAGAAGAGATCGTTGTTCAGGGTACCCTCGAACAAGGAGCTCAGGCTGAAGTGGGAGGCTGCTATTCCGGGGATTAAGATATTGAAGTTGGGTCAATCGGTCTGCGAGAGACATTTCCCGGCGAAATATATCAATAAGAAGTGGATTAAGTACGATAGTAGGGGTAGGGTTATTGCTCAGGTAATTGGTTACTCGTTACTCGTTGCTCTCTTGTTGTGAGACTCGACGTTTATTCAATTTTTCTTGCAGTATGACTTCCCGAGACCTCGCCTGGATCCCAGAGCAATTCCTTGCATCTTCACAGACGAGGTCTACACTTGTTCTGATCCGTGGTTCCTCTACAATCAGCAGAAAGAAGGTGGTAGTACTGCAGGCTTCCTGGTAGCCAACAAGATAAGCGCTGAAGGTCATGTGGCGAAGCAGGAAACTATGCAGGAGGTTTACTCGACTGGAGAACACTCTTACTGTCGATTAGCGGACGATTTGGATGCTAGTGGTGAAGGTATTTGTTGATTGAGTGGAATTAATTGATTTTTACATTTTTCAATCTTGCCCAATGATGATAAATGCTTTGATTTTTTTCTTCAGATGAAAATGGAAAAGTCGCTGTAAAAACTGAAGAACCCTCTAGTACTTCAAAACCACCTGATAAAAATGTACTAATGCCTCTAAAAATAACCATCGAAAAAGCACCAATCGACCCAGAGGATAAATTCATGGAGGTTGAGCAGCTACTGGAAGCTATGATGAATGGTCCTGAGGAGGTAAAAGCTGTAAGTGAAAGACATGCGATGGAAAGACCTCACAGGATAACGCTGACTACTCCAACTGGACAGACCAAACAGCTGACCCTGAAGACCTTCGGCAGAACTCCGCAGATTCATTTTATAAATTCTGAAAAAGACCCACCGAAGACCACCACCTTAGCGACTCTGGATGTTGTGAAGACTGAGATGACTGCAACTCTTGTACAGACACCAAATATCCTGGAGGAGATGAAACTTCCACAGGTAGTGAGCGATACTGGAGAACAATCTCCAAATATAGTGGAAGAGAAACACGTTCCACATCTGATGGATACTGGAGAGACATCTTCAGATATAGTCGAGGAGAAGAAAAATCCACAGCTGATATGCGATACTGAAGGAAAAAATTCAAATACAATGGAGGAGAAGATAAATCCACAAATGAAATTCGATACTGACGGCAAGAGTTTGAATTTAGTGGAAGAGAAGCATCTTCCACAGTTGAGTTTCGATGCTGGAGAAAAATATCTGAACAGAATGGAGGAAAAGAAACTCCCACAACTGAGGTTCGATACTGGGGGAATTTTTGAAAATGGAAAGAAATTAGTCAAACTTCCATACATGTGGTCAATAAGCGAATTAGTCCCCAATGAAGGCAGAAAAGTTGTCTTCTCCCATGTGATAGTGACACCCGTCAACAACGTGGACACCCCCGTCTTGAATAAATCAGTGATAATTCACGATACAACAGGAATAATTGATTATTACGCCCACGGGAAACGCGTGGACGTCAGCAACACGAAATTACCAAGAAAAATTGAGGAAATAGTTTCCCTGCAAGTTGCTCTGTACACATTTCAGAAGATGAGAGTCTGTGGTGGCATCACACCTATCAACAAATCACGTGAGGCCCTGAACAAGGATATTTATCAGGATCAGTTGCAGTGCTGGCGTCACAATGATTGCAAGATCCTGGTGGATAGGGGCAAGTGTGAATTGTGCTCCAAACTACAGAAGACAATTGCCCAGAAACGAAGACGAGCTGAGAAGAATCCCAGCTCTCTCAGGGTTTCCTCTGCGTGGGATCCCAAGGATCAAGTGGCAGTTCTCAAGAAGAAGTTCGAGCTCGAGAGGAGAAAAAGAATTCATGCACAGGCTCAGGTCAAGAAGCTCACTGAAGCATCCAAGGAGAACGGTGTCAAAGTCAAAGTCGTTAAGAAAATCAAGTTATAATGAATATTATTGTAATTCAGGGCAATTGCAGTTCACGTTCATCTGAATTGAGTTTCATGTTTCATTCACATCTGTAATGAGTGACTAATTTTTGACAGTCAGCAATTATTATAAAACATGTTTTTGGGTGAAGAATATAAAGATTAATTTAATGAATCGTCAGTTTTGTATCGAATAATTAATTACAGTAAACTTTTGTATAAAAAGCAGTCGTTATTATTATCGAATGTAATTCATTATTCGCCATTTATGGGAACTTCTAGATTATTTAAAGGGGATTTTTTAATTTATGAAAAATGTAGCAAATTATCAGGAAATTTCTAATCAGTATTGCTCGAAGGTGCAGGCACAGGATTATTCCCTTCCTCGTCATTCCATTCCTCCAACTCTTGTTGACATTGATCTTCATCCTCTCGTCCCCTTTTCGCCCTGTTTTTGGGGTCCCAGAGGCCACTCCTTACGAATCTCTGTGCTGCGTCCCTATTGAGTCTTGGCATCTTTGTCTTTTTGTCCTTGATCTCCTGAGCTCGTATCATTGCCTTCTTCAGGCGAACATTTTCATTCTTGATCTCATGCGTGGCAGGATCGACATCTGAAATCATTAGTCCTCATCAGGGCTCCTGAAATTAAATAAAATTGATCCCTCATACCTTCTAATCTCAGGTACATCCAGAACAAGCTGTTCAGCCCAAACGACATCAGAAGATTAAATTTTATCTTATCCTCATTGCTCAGACTCTCGTAGAACTTCTCATCAGCTGCAAGCTGCAAAGTATCCCCAATCCTCTCCCTGGCATCTCGAAACTGCTTGATTCTAGCGATCAAGTCTGTGTCATTGGACAACTCTTCAAAGTCTGGATCCATTGCTCAGCCTCAATCTCTCATTTCGTCATATATTTAACAATTGACGTACCAGAAAAAATTGTCAACAATACAAGCCACGACACACGTGGCCTTCCACTCGTGTTGAGTTGTGCGATGCCATTTATCACCACCGTGCTCAAGGCGCTCCGTGTAGAGTTGTAAAAGTACGAACGGACACCCCCTGAACTAATCCTCGGAAATACTCGTCTGAAATTCACGCAACTTCAGGATATTCTCTCCTCCTGCAGGTCTACGAAATAATTCATTGCACGAGTTGGCGCGAGAACGAGGGAAACGGTTATACGGCAGTCAGCGGACTGAGGAGAACCATTTGAGTGCCAACACGTTGATCTCTTGATTCATTATTTATATATTTTTTTGGAATTGTTGTAAACGCGTGATCGTCATCAGTCAAGATGTTTTGGGGTGAGTTTGAGGGTTTATTATGGAATAATCAGGCGATGTTGGGGACAAAGCGTGCCGGTACACGTTCAGAATGGCGTCGCCATGTGGCCACGACAAAATTATTCTTAATTTTGAATTAACGATTGAGAGACCTTGATCAATCATTTGGCATGGGGGTAATTGGATTGTTGGCTTTTTCCAGGACTTATCATTGAACCTAACAAGCGGTACACCCAGACCGTTGATAAACCATTCCACGTGTCTATGGCGACTCTGGATGTTTCAACCGCCGGTAAGCAAAACTAATTTTAGCTTATTTAGTTTCCTCTGGAGATGAACGCACTCTTTTACTTTCTATCCGAGAGTTAATTTTATGTCCGAGTTTCTAGTGGGAATATTCATGTTTCATCTTTCGAAAAGGGCCTCTTCATTCTGTTTTCATAATTATTATTTTTCCCGTTTGATACGTTCTATTATTTTCTTGAATTCTCATTTCCAAGAAATTCATGTACAACTGTTTAAAAATAATCAAACAATTTAAATAAGTCCGGGTAAATTATTCTCCCCCAGAATTTTCTAGGATTTATTTTGTCTTTCCATTTTTAACTCGTGGAATAGTCTGTCTCTGAAGGAAGAATTCCCTTTAATTTTTTATTCTATGGAAAACATTTCAGATGATGAAATAGTCCAAGTGATGTTGTGCTATGAAAATCGAAACTACCTGTTGTGTAACCTGAAGAAGGGTCACGTCTGGCAGGTGCCTCTTGACCTGAACTTCCAGGAGGGTACGAAGATAGCGTTCACGTCAAATGGTCGTGGTCACGTGCACCTGACGGGGTATCTGGTACCAGACGACGAGATGGACGATCTGGACGAGCTTGAGGACGAGGACGAGGAGGAGGAGGAGGAAGAGGAAGTACCCCAGTTGGTGGGCAAACGCAAGGCAAAGAATTCTCCGACGGAGAGAAAGGCAGCAAAGAGGCTGAAGGAATCTGTGAAGGAAGTTGCTGAGGAGGAGGATGACTCCTCGGACGACGACGGACTCCTGGATGGTCTTATGCCCGACGATGACTCTGAGGATGACGAGGACGACGAACTTGAAGAGGAAGAAGAAGACGATGACGATAACCAGATCGCAGAGGATGAGGAGGATGAGGAGGATGAAGATGAAGAAGAGGAGGAGGAAGAAGAAAAAGAAGTGAAGCCCCAGAAGAAGGGCAAACAAAATAAATCCCAGCAGAAAAAGGAGGAAAAACAAATACAGCAGAAACAGGCACTCGTCAATGGGAAGGACAAGAAGGCAGAGAAATCTGACAAGAAGAGCAAAGACATTCAGAATGACTCACAGATGCAGAAGAAGAGAATCATCAGTGGTGGAATCCAGGTGGAAGAGTTGAAGGTCGGCCAGGGGGCTCCTGCCAAACCTGGGAAATTCTTGTCTGTGTACTACGTGGGGAAACTTGCCAATGGAAAGAAATTCGACTCCACCACCCAAGGGGATGGCTTCAAATTCAGGCTGGGAAAAGGTGAAGTGATTAAAGGGTGGGACGTTGGTGTTCAGGGGATGAAGGTTGGAGGTAAACGACGACTCACGATACCACCTCAGATGGCATATGGAGCCAAAGGATCCCCTCCAGTCATTCCTGGTAACAGTACACTCGTCTTCGAAATCGAGCTCAAACGAGTTCATTAGGAGTTTCACATGCAGTCTTTTTTAAATGGACATCTACATTCCTCGTCGTTCACGTGCCATCCTACATATGTGGAATTATTCCCGCGGTTTTTGTTTCTTATTGCTCTGGGATTCGTGGGAGTGAAAGAGTTGTGCTGATTTTTTTAAGGATTTTTCATTTCTTTACACGAATCTTCATTTTGGTATGAGTCATATTTAAATTGTGTTAAATATCGATTTATTGCAAATTCAATCGGCATCAGAAAAGTCTTGGGATTTTTTTCCTCGAAATCGATCGATTAAATCGATAATTATTGTAAATGTCAAATTCAGTT
>NW_011887776.1:188477-191246 GCF_000806365.1 Fopius arisanus
TTGGAAGTCGAGGCTTCTGATACCATTGAAAATGTCAAGGCCAAGATCCAGGACAAAGAGGGAATTCCTCCAGACCAGCAACGTCTTATCTTCGCTGGTAAGCAGCTTGAGGATGGCAGAACTCTTTCAGATTACAACATTCAAAAGGAATCGACTCTTCACTTGGTTCTACGTCTTCGTGGTGGAATGCAAATATTCGTAAAGACTCTGACTGGCAAAACCATCACCCTGGAGGTCGAGGCTTCTGACACCATTGAAAATGTCAAGGCCAAGATCCAGGACAAAGAGGGAATTCCTCCAGACCAGCAACGTCTTATCTTCGCTGGTAAACAATTGGAGGATGGAAGAACTCTTTCAGATTACAATATTCAAAAGGAATCTACTCTTCACTTGGTCCTACGTCTTCGTGGTGGAATGCAAATATTCGTAAAGACTCTGACTGGCAAAACCATTACACTGGAGGTTGAGGCATCTGACACCATCGAAAATGTTAAAGCTAAGATTCAAGATAAAGAAGGTATCCCACCAGATCAACAGCGTTTGATCTTTGCCGGTAAACAATTGGAGGATGGAAGAACTCTTTCCGATTACAATATTCAAAAAGAATCCACCCTCCACCTCGTTCTCCGTCTTCGAGGAGGCATGCAGATATTCGTAAAGACACTTACAGGAAAGACGATCACCCTCGAAGTTGAAGCCTCTGACACAATTGAAAATGTCAAAGCCAAGATACAGGACAAAGAAGGCATTCCACCAGACCAGCAGCGTTTGATCTTCGCTGGTAAACAATTGGAGGATGGAAGAACTCTTTCGGACTACAATATCCAGAAAGAGTCCACTCTCCATTTGGTTCTTCGTCTCAGGGGTGGAATGCAGATTTTTGTCAAGACTCTGACTGGAAAGACCATCACACTTGAAGTAGAGGCCTCTGATACTATTGAAAATGTCAAGGCCAAGATCCAGGATAAGGAGGGCATCCCTCCTGATCAGCAACGTTTGATCTTCGCTGGTAAACAACTGGAGGATGGCAGAACTCTCTCAGACTACAACATTCAAAAAGAATCGACCCTTCACTTGGTTCTTCGTCTCAGAGGTGGATTCTAAAATTTCAATCATTGAATGGGTGAAAATATGCGAAGAAATTGATAGTACTGATAGAATTAATGCTTAGTCATTTTCATTCCAACTTTTCGTTTTGTCGTATGATCTTTTTTATTTGATTTCCTCCCAACGCAGTATCTTATTCAGACACATCTTGTATTCGGCAAGTACGATTTAATAAACGTTCCGTGCACTTGAAGTTTTTTGTCCCATTATTCCTGGTAATTCCTCATTCCTTGGTAATTAAATATAATATCTAATAGCTTAAAAAAATATTTCCTTACAAACTATTTACATGTTCAATTGAATAAAAAAAAATCAATTAGGGCCCGATTTTTTCGATCTTCCATTCTCTGGAGATGTATTTTCTGTTCCTATTGGACCTGAAAATAGGAGAAAAAAATTTAATTAATTATTTGATGATGCGCGAATTCAATTAGATTAAATATCGTTGGCGAACCAAAAAATCTCAAGGCAACGGGTAAGAATATAAGGCCGTGTGTAGCTCCTATGATTAAAATTCCAAGATACATTCTGAAGTAAAATATTTGAAATATTTTTGTCTTCGCAAATGCCAGGATGATTATCCCCACCAATTTCGTAAGTGTAATCCCCGAAAACACCTGGAACAGAAAGGAGAAATATCGATTCGCACAAAGATTATAAAATAATAAACGATAATCACTCACAGAGCTCCCCATCACCGATAACGCATCGGCGGCTTTATCAAGACTTTTTTTTTCCTTCGAACTCAGATAAGAATGCAGAAGATGACTGCAAAACTCAACCGAAATTCCCACAGCCTGAAATATCACAGGAAAAAAAAATCACTGGATAAATTATTCCTCAAAAATTAACTATACCAAAGATTTTGAAAAATTAATCGATAACATACCATAACTAAATTGACAAGTGAGACAGCATTGAGACTGATATTCCACCAGTACATGAGGCCGAGCATATTAATAATTATCATAGTCACCGTAATAAAAACCATTCCAGCAGAGAAAAGGGAAAATCCAGTTAAAACGTAAGTGACAAGCGAGACAATTCCAAGAGACAACCCCAATGATATCATCGTCTCTTTCCAAATCGTCAAATATTGTTCATAAAAAACGTAAAAAACACTGAAAACAATGATGAGGTAACAGTTTGTCTTAAAAAAATTATAAAAAATTTATACAGTGAAACAATTATGGGTCTTCACATTTTAGGATTACTCCTCATTTTACCTGTATGGAAAAACACTGATGGGGGTGTCGGTGAATTTATAATTATTAATCATAGTTGTTATATTATCAGCAACCACTCTAGCTGAATAAAGTGCTCTGTACCAGTCTGATTGCTTCTTGAGGGGTGTGTGGTAACTCATAAAATAAGAATCTCCAACATCAATCTTTCCATATTGATCATACGTATAAGTAATTCCCTGATGAATACCACGAAAAAATGTATTATGCAAGTTTTTATCAAAGCCCTTTTTTCCTGTTATCTATCTGTAATATAACTCACGTCGAAATAAGAGGCTCTGCCACCCTTCGCACAACTTTCATCTGGGACATCAGACAAGAAGTAACTGATGTATTTACGAAAATCTGATGATTGAGGTCTCAATTCAAATTCATCCTTACTGATGTCACATCTCTCACAATTTATCTCTGAAACAGA
>NW_011887776.1:192190-195423 GCF_000806365.1 Fopius arisanus
AGCCAATTACCTCGTATCTCCTGGTATCGAGGGCCAGAAGACTAACGAATCCAGAAATTTGCAGGAAAAAATTGAATGCAATGGCAACTGACGCAAATAGTGCAAACGTTTTGACAGCAGGCATCGATGAAATTGTTCCAATAGAAAAACAGAGTGATTCCGAGACACTAGTAAGAAACATGGATGGCCCAACTGATCCCAAAATCCTCCCCATGTGCTGTGGAATACTCTCCCCAGGTCGTGGGGGATTCCTCTGATGGGTTTGCACAAGAATAAAAATATTGTCAACACCTACAGCCAGAACGAGGAAGGGAATGACCTGAAAGGAGTGAAAAATGTCAATATTATCGAACTTCAATGAAAGAATTAATTAATTTAGTACTTCAATAGTTAATAGCGTCGTAGCCGTCTTAGTGTATCCAAAAATTCCAAATGTACATCCCACCGAAGCCAAAACGGTGATTATTCCACTGATGCTCAACATCGCTTTGCTGATAATCTATTAAAAAAATAATCCATCAAAAATCCAACTGATATCTAAGAATAGGAGGTATTGAAGAATCAATGAAAAATAAAATTCATACAAATGTCTCTGCAGATGCTTTGAATGTCCCTAGAGAGAAGAGAATGTAGATAAACATTACGATGTAACTGATAACAATAGTTTTGGATTCAGCAATCGATGTGCGTTCCAACTCGTCCTCGATGGATCTCTCGGATGAATACGCGATATCCATGAAGTCTGGCTTTTCGTGCTTCACCCAATGCCCCATGAACTCGAGAAATCGACTCTCCCATTTTCGCATCGGTGCCAAATTATCTTTATCCACTTCATTCCTCACCATAAATGATAAGACAAGGGCTGATGCTTTTATGTAGTCCACAGCCTCGTAGGTTGTTTTTCCTGGGATCAGGTGACCACCTAGTGCTATGTCAGGGAGAATTGGTCCTCTGTAAGTACCTAGACACTCCGGAAGGAATGCATTTCTATAAAAAAAAATTCACTGAATTAATCTCTCATCATATCGTTGAATAGTAATTAAAGTCTACTGCTGGTGTGTACGCACTGCAAACACGTGTATAAATGATTCAGGTAATGACTATCATTGAATTTCTTCAAGTCATTTTGGAAATACCCCCAGATACTCTGTACTGTACAAAGATCTACTGTCATCGGTCCTGTGAACTCATTTTTTACCGGAGCATAACAAATCCTTTCGAGGCCTTCATCCGTATCTTTACCGATCTAAATAACAAAACTCATTAAATTGATTGAATTTACTGAATCATAAATTATCAGAAAATCTGTGAGGAAGTGGTAATTCAAGTAATTTATTATTTACAACCACTTGTGAGTAATTATCCAATATTATATTACCTGTTGAATTTTTTGTTGTAAATCGTATACAGCCATTAAGAATTTCCTTTGAAAAATCGGGCCAAACTCGTGAACCCCATCCGAAGTTTCATTTCTCATCTAGATCAATATTCAATCAATACAATCGAACTGTCGATATCGATTATTTACTTGAGACATTAAATGTCATTACCGTCTCGAGATTGACTGCTTTAATGTAAATCTGCTCAATCCTGTAAAAAGGGGTGAAGTGACTGTCAAAGTAGTCTTTTTCGATTCTAGATCGGCTGTCCGGTGAAGCCCATATCTCGATAGGATCTACCGTTATCGTCAAGTTCATTCCTCCCCAGGCTGTTCCAATAATTACGTAAGAGAGGAGAGATAGAGTTAAAACAGGATGTCTTGCGAATGCTGTAAAAGAAAATATCGTCACATCCGTCAAAAATCCCCAGCGCAATAAGCAGTAAATTTTACCATATCCCAATCGATAGAATATTCTCTCAAATACATCATGATAGCGCATGCTCAAACGATCGCAGGAATTTATAACACCCCGTGAATTTCCTAAAAAACATTTATTATAATTTCATCTAATGAGAGGTAATGCAAAAAAATACTTCGAAATGTTTACTCGAGCCGGCATGTCTCTTCATCCAGATCCAACCAATAGAGAAACCAGTGCTCATGCCCAGAATGATAATACCCAATAGTACACCAGCTCCGTTAATACCGAGGAGTGTGAAAAATCTGTGATTTATTGTCCATTCAGTTAGAGGACAAGCTGATGGACAATCCACGCAGCTACATGCCGATGCATTCTGAAATAAAATACAATTTAACTCAAGGTTTTGGGAAAGTTTATTTTAGAATAGTACAAACAGCAACTGAGGAATATTTACAGCGAATGATTCATTGCAGGGTTTGGCAGGTGGATTCATCGGGTCCACCAGTCCAAGAGATTCGTTTGGCTTCCAAATATAATTTATCTGAAATGGTACTAAATTATTCTGGTTTGGGTCCCCCATGTACTCGTACCACCTAGCATCGAATGAGAAATTAAATTCACTTGTTACTCTACTTTTAGTCTATTTTAAAAAATCTCACAGTTTCGGGGTACATCTACTGGCTCCATGCAGTCCACAACCAAGATCCAGTGCTAATTTACCGCTGGCTGGGTGAACGATTCTGCTGCAAGACTCGAATGTACTATTCCCAAATTCCTCACCGATGAATATCTATAAAAATTAATAACTCCACGCGTTAGGGATTTTCGGTGTGAATTTTTCGATGGAGATCAGTATTACCTCAACTTTATTTATGTATTCACCGCCATTGATTTCCCATTTGAGGATCTCGGTGGCAGCCATGAATCGTTTTTGATCGGGAGCACAAGTGAAATCGCAAATCGATCGGAAAAAATTTCTCAAACAAGTTGTGCAACGACCATAAATCCCTTCGGCCTGTTGCATACGTGAATCCATTGTTTGGATTATTGCACTGTCACAACAGGTTCGGGGATGATCTAAACAAGATAATAAACAACTGGGAAATTCCTCTAATATCGCACTCCTTGTTTTATCCTGAGTTGATATTCGAATAATTAATTATTCGAATGCGAATGATAGAATCAAATAATTAAAAAAGCATCTGCAACTCCTAATTGCAAAAAGGTACGAGAGGGATTACCAGTTTCCTCGAAGAAATGTGGACACCTTTTCTGTAATCTTGCTTCAGCCAGGGCGTCATTGATTAATCGGGCTGAATGATTCGATGGACAATTATGTTTATTGGGCACTGTTGGTCCACATTCGCCATACCAGACACAAGTATATTCTTCTGTTAAGTTCTGAGAAGAAATCGTCACAGGAATTCCTGT
>NW_011887776.1:196508-232505 GCF_000806365.1 Fopius arisanus
ATAAAAAAATCATTGCCAATTTTTTCATAATGATTAATCATATTTTAATGTCACGTAATGATTGTATAAATGGAATTTCTCGTAAACATTTCTCTTAAAATTTACAATTTTTTTATGCAGAATGTTTTCAGGAAAATCTGGGAAAGTGTGAGAGGAGGAAATAAATAAAAAACTCATTGCCAATTTTTTCATAATGATTAATCATATTTTAATGTCACATAATGATTGTATAAATGGTATTTCTCGTGAACGTTTCTCTTAGAATTTACAATTTTTTTATGTAGAATGTTTTCAGGAAAATCTTGGAAAGTGTGAGAGGAGGAAATAAATAAAAAACTCATTGCCAATTTTTTCATAATGAGTAATCATATTTTAATGTCACGTAATGATTGTACAAATGGAATTTCTCGTAAACGTTTCTCCCACGTAAACCGAGGAACGATAACAATAAGTACAGTAAATGTAATCAATAATTGCAATGATACCTCACAATAAATATCATTATTTTGTATGGTAAGTGTTTTTTTTTTCATCACTACAAAGTTTCAAACGCAAAAACAACACTTTTTCCTTTATTTTTATTTCAATTACTATAATACATGTTCGGTTCACCATTGACGTTCACCAAAACAAAAGGAAGAGGTTTTTTTTATTTTATTGAGTTTTGTGTATTCATTTTTCTCATCATTTTTTTTTTCTCACATTGGAAAGACTCGTTACTCTTATAATCTTTTCCTTACCTAGTATTTTTCGTTTATTTTCCACATCCATTAGGATGTTACCCTTTTTCTAAACGAACTAAATACTACATTAGTCGATCTATTGAACGTTGCGAGTCTCGAGCACAAGAAAAAAAAATTTAATCTCCCGATTTTCTGAGATTCATTACCATCAATGCGTATGCATGACTGAATTCCGCATTATCATGGATTTTAATATTTATCGCAACGTCTTACAGATCATTCACTTTGTTTTCTCCATTAATTTTCATTTTGTATTAATTACTTCATTAAATTTACCCGTCATCGTGTTCAAATACATCGTCAACGGTAGCGATAAAGTTTTATATCAATAAAATTTCTCGAAGTATATCAATAATAGACGATAATTCAATAATCCAATGGCAATCCGGGGTTTCGGGGTAAAAGGGGATGGAGGGTGACAAAAACATGGTACTCCGATACTAGGCCAACTATTGGGACGCCTCTAATCGAGAGGGTTTCGATACACTTTTATCATTATTAATAATTCTTTTTAAACTTCACATCACTCTTGTCTGTGCCCCTGTCTCATTCCCTCTGAGTTCTGACGAGATTTTCCACTTCCCATCAAACCAATCAATGCATCTCCGCTCTCTTCTAATATTTATGATCTCTCTGCTTCGTCATTCGTCATTTAATTTTATTTTCATAAAAATCAATCCCCAGTGTGCACAAGATAGTCAATGGCTTACTAGTTTTTTTTTCTTTCAGTTAATTATCAACATGCCAATGATTTCTCATCTACGTAATTTTATTTGTCGAATGATATTTTCTCATACAAAAGGAAGGTGAGTGGATTGCAGCAATGACGAAGCCACGGAAAATCTTTATATCGTGTAAATGCTTAGGTAAAAAAATTCTAATTGGCTGAAATATTCAGTGAATCGAAGTGAAAATGGAGATATGAAATCATCAATCTCATGCATTAGTACGGAGTTTATTAAAAAATATGTAAATGAGACGAGAAATCGTGATAGATTTTTCATTTTTAATTTTTAGTCGTATTCACCTGGAATTAAAGAGCGAACACTCTCGATCGGAGGGCGCGCCTTGACAGAATTTATTACATAAAATTTATATATTTAGATAATGCAATAATTCGAGCAACAGAAGGTCCATCTTTGTCATTTAGTTTTATTCTTCTTCATTATAATTACGATTAATCCATTCTTCGCCTTTTTCATCGTTAATACTTTTATGTGCGCCAACCGCCTATAATTATTATTAAATAGGTATTCCCTTATTTTTTCATTTTATTTAATTTTTTTTGCATTTTTTTTTTCGCTGTCAGATCTTAAACGATGTCTTACTGAGATATACTTTGACTTAATATTGAATATTTTACTAGTTTTTTTTTTCCTGCACCGAGGAAATCGGTGTATACTAGTAAGGTTTATTAGACCTTAAATTACAGACTAGCGGGCAATCTTTCTTTTTTCTTTTCATTTCCTGATCTTTCATAGTATTAGCCCTGTTATGGAGTATTTTTTCGATTCATTCCTCTCTTTGAATCTCAAATTTTTTCACATTGAGATCACAAAGTCTGCGCATTAATGATAATCGAGAGGTATTCATCTGATTTTATTATGAGAATTGGTATTTATTCGTCAGCAAGATTGTGGTCGTAATATATATTAAATTTGCTCAATGAAAATTCCCCATTATTAATGCATTAAAAAAATCAAGATGGGAACGTAAATCGGACGAATTTAATGAAATTATTTGACTTTTGATTGATTTATGCAATAAAATATTCATGTCGATCATTTTAGTGACAAGAAGGATTTTCCGCGCTCTTCATTCTCGACTATAATTAATTAATTAATTGGACTCGTAACATTTAACATCGGTGATGTCAATTATACAAGAGCGCGGAGAATCTAGGGGTCAGATAAATCTTAATGATGATTATTTTCATCGAGGAATTATTTTAGTTAATTGAATCACCAACGAAAAACCACCAATTCTCATTTTATTTCGTCACACGCGGCATCCCTTTTGTTTCATTTATATACTCCATACCCAAATATTCATTTGAATAATTTTTAAATTCGCAATCTACTCTCAAAATTTCCGGCAAATTGAAGTATCAGTTTTGGCAATAATAAAATTAAATAGTCTCTCAGCATAGAATTGAACAATGTTAAAACTTGGATAAAAATAATTCATTACAAAACAGAATTTCACATAAAAAATATTATTACAAAATTCAACTCACAGTAAACTGTCGGTGATGACTCGTTCCTGGAAGAGTGTGAGATTAACAATCTGAAAATTCAACTGGAACTGCAAATTAATTTATTTGCACATCTCGTTAACTTCTGTTACTTTATTCCTGCAAAACCGAGTAAATATCTCTAGGAATTATTCTCAATGGTAAACAATCGGCGCTTATGAGTGAAGTAAAATTTATCCATAACGAATCTCACAATAATCGGGTAGAAAATAGTTGAAATTTGTTTATCCCATTTTTCTCTCTATTCTCTCTGCATTTCTCAAAAAATCGATCGAGATTCGAGATCGCCGCGCGCAACGTACGTAATCAACATCACTTTGTTTACCTCAAGTACTTGTATTGGAAGTATATATATATAATGTTTTTTTTTTTCGTATTGATCTGTGGATAATCTCATCTATGGATACTTTCTGTTCTCTAATTCACAAGAATTAAATCTTTGATATCAATCATTCAATTTTAATATCAACAATTTCTCTGTTACGTATTCGGATGATTTGAAATGAAATTCGCCGAGGTTTATGTCAATTTTATATCGATTTATCTCATCATTAATTGTTGAAATTTTTTTTAATTGCACTCTTTCATGGATATTTGCAGCACAACTAAATGCCATTCGAGCCCGGAGTAATTGCTAAGTAATGGTAAAAATAAATGAGCTATGCAGCTCGAAAAGCATCCAGTGATGATGAAACGGTTTGAAGTATTGTTCGAGTTGTTTAAAATCTTTCTAGATAAGATATAACAATGGATCTATACATCGACACCTGTGAAGTGCCCACATATATATTCATAAATATAT
The DNA here is from genome assembly GCF_000806365.1 of Fopius arisanus. NCBI lineage: Eukaryota > Metazoa > Arthropoda > Insecta > Hymenoptera > Braconidae > Fopius > Fopius arisanus. Next base: position 200,308 of record NW_011887776.1, read on the forward strand.
CATCCCCCTGGATATATCTTCGATCCATAATTCCTCTATATTTCAGCGTTACACTCTCAGCATTTCGGCTTTCAATCCATCCAATTTTTCAAATTTTCTTATTACATTATATACAATTAATTATCTTAATCCTTATAGTTTTTTCAATATTATTGCTGTCCACACTGCAGCATCACTCGATCTTACGTATTTCCATTTTGTATTTAAAATTTAATTCTTCATATAAATTAACTGATTAATTAGAGACTGATATCACCTGGATATCATTGACTAGAATCGATTAAAGCTCTTACTTTCCATGAATTGAAGAATTAATATGTTTAAAATAAATCTGAGATAAAATATGGGGTAAAAATCGAACTCGTCAATTGTGCATTTGTGTGAAAGAGTGCCAATCTTAAAAACGGTTGAAAATCATCACTTTGCATTATACAATGTCTCATAAATCTTTAAACTTCATTTTCACGTAAAATTCAAAACCCTGTAAGTGATTAATATTTTCCTTTTTTTATTTACTTGTTTGGTTTTTTTTTAATCCACTGGTTCCTACGCTCTATTTGATTATAAATATTCTCGCAAGAGTTATAATATCTAACAATGAATTCATTTACTCGTAAAATCTTGCAAAGTCTCCGTGCAACGAAGTCTCATTCTCAATATTATAAAGTATAATGCATTAAAAAATCTGCATAGGATTGTTGAGATCAGTCGGCATATATATTTATCTCTTTTACAACGTGTACAACGATACAGCTACTGTTTCACACATTGTGTTACCATTCTCAAAGAGTTCATTGTGTAGTTTATCGTACCAAATTATGCAAATAATACATAAAGTCAATACAATAAGAATTGGAAGAGGAGTGGATGAAAAATATTGGAAAAACGGAAGAGATAAATTTCATAATAGTTTGCAGCAGAGGACAGCAAAAATAACAAAAAAAAAAAAAGGAAACACTGACTAGATTCAAGTTACACGATATTGAGTTATAGTGTTACCTCCGTGTTTAGTTTTTTTTTCTCTCTTCAAATCTACTGCTTACTCTATTAACGTTAATTTCAATAGTTTTATTATATAATTTTTTAAATTTATTCTCCCCTTCGTGCGATATTTTTCTGTTTGCGAATTTTCGTTTCTGTGTTCTTTTTTTTTTTTTTTGGATTTTTCATTTTTAATTTCATTTGGCTTTTAATAAACTTAAACGTGATTATTAAAGTTAGATTGTTGAGCACAATTATTGATTTCAATGAGTGACTTTCGGGAGGCGCTGTGGGCCGAGTTGATTTCATTGAATTCACCGGCCGACTTACCCTTCCGCGGCAACGTTGTGGCTTCCCCGAGTGAAGGTAGCTCCCGCGGCTTCCAAATTGGCGAACCTAATTGACAAGAATTTTTCTTTTTGTCTATTTTTCTGTTTATCCATCTCTCCTAGATCTCTTCAAACTCAATTCGCCCCAGCGAATTCACATTTTTCACTACTTGCCAATTCGTCAACTAAATCAATCTAATTTCAGTGATGTGTCATCTGGGAGAATTCTCTACGCGTCTCGTTATCAATTTGCATTCTATAGGATGAATTATTGCGTGTTCTTTTTTTTCGTGAGGGAAGGCGAAATGATGAAGAATTAAATTAATTAAGGAGAAATGATGAACTGAACGAAAAATTGAAAACAAAAACTGAATAAACAATTTACACTCCATTTATCTTCATTCATAGGCGCCGACTTATCTAATTTGCATTGTCATTCTTATTGATAGTGTTCAATTATTTATAACAATTGAGTTATCACTACGACGTGTCTGTTTCAATTATTTATCAAGCTTATCACTCGCACCCTTCGGGAAAAACGAATCATCAGGCAAATTTATAACAATCTGCAAAGCACACAATTTTCACCTCCACTTATATTATTATTATTCATTAATTTTCAGTTTCATCTCTAAGATACCATTATTAATCTCAAAAATTTTAGGCATATCCAGGAATCTTTCATATTTCCTTCAAACTCATTTTTTTATAACTCTAATAGATAACAACAGATGCACAATATAAATACATGAACAATTTCACTAGAGCACAATGTGAGAACACTTGGGGCTAGTTGTTTAGAATATTTCAGTTTCTATCAACAAATCATCCGGCAGCAATGAAAAAGTCAAACTTTTGATAAAAAATTATGGAAAATGGATGTTTAATTTTCCCTTGATACTGCGTATTTAACACATTCAATTTTTAATAACAAGGGATAATGGTCGTTAGCTCTTTGCAATTAATTTATAATGAGCTCAGCTGTTGAATTTTTCCCTGAGTTGTTTATATCACGAAAAAGGTAAACGATCCATTTGCCAAGGAACCAAGTGACTTTCGAGTTCAAATCAAATGATTAATATATTTTTTAAGTGCTCGAGTATTCAGAATTTGGGCGGGATAAATTGTTCATATATTCTCGGTAATCACTTGAGGGGAAATAATATATATGGCGTGCGCGAGCAAGCGTGCAACAAAATTTTGTACATATGTAGAAAAATACCTACACATGTTTAGAATTTAATTCCGAAGGAAACCCGAGTAGTCGACGCCTATGACTCAGAATATAACATGCAAATAATATTGCTATCACGATTCATTATTACATTATTTCAATATCTTCATTGCAAATCCTATTGCGATGGTACGAGACAAATGTTTTTATGCAGACTCTACATCAGCTAATTTACTTGTAATTTACCTACGGTCTACTTTATAATTAAAGAAAAAAAAAATAGTATGCAAAAGTAAATGAATCGCGTAAACTTAAAATAATGGATGAATAAAAGTGGATAAATGGTTTTTTAAAAGAGACGGGGAATTATGATGAGTGCGTTAAAACTAAACCGCCAACTCATTAAACTTGTCTAACTGTTATCCAACTTTTTTTGGTAACTTTGTGCGCCTCTTACCGAGCTCCTTAACCATAGGTGGTTGATAATTCTCCGGCTGATGGGAGGATTGTATAAGCTTTGCTTGACTGCCAGTGCTACCAGCTGATATTGTTGAAGTTGTACTCAGCGTGAGATGATTTGGTGTTCTACCCAGATTAGTCTTCTTCTCGCTTAAAAATCCCTGTGAGTCCTCCTCACCTTCCGATTTCGTTCCTGAATCCATATCAACTTTTACTTCACCTAAAATAATTCATTAAACAACACCAAACAATACCACAAATACGTATCTCAATTTTTCAACAACAAATGAAAGAAGATAAAGAAATTGGAGTAGATTTTGAAGTGACCGGACCAGCATTGAATGATTAAACACAAAAAATGTTAAACTTTCTTACAAAAAGGATGATTACAAATCATTGATCAATCATCTCGAACTGATCTACAGCGACTTCAAGGTACTCTCATTATCGTTACAATAATGGTGAAAAAATTCCATGAATTAATGAATTGCGTGAAATAAAATAAATGTTTATGCATTACTTTGATGATTAAATGAGAATGACATGTAAGCACCTGTGGTATCGCTGATGGTTTTACTCCGTGTGCGAAATGATGTATGATGATGATGATGATGAAGTGGTGGGTCCTCACCCTCTCTGTCTTCCGAACTTTCATGCTCGACCGATGCCTTTGATTGACTGTGTTTTCTTCTCGAATTCAACGTATTGGATAACATCTGCTGTTTGACAGCCTTCTTCGACAATGTGCCAGTATTACCATTACCATTACCATTCTGACTCTGACCCTGTAATTGCGACTTATCAAATTTATCAACGTGTCCCGTCGACATTCTCGGCGCCATGGACATTGGCTGGCTCATATTCTGCTTAGTAGATGGTATACTCATATTTCTCACTGATTCACGAATTATCTGACGAATTGTCTTCAAGAACGCATTTCTGAATTCCGTCGTGCTGATGAATTAATAATACGGTAATATTACCACAGAATAATTATCGGCTGAATCAATATTTAAATTGTTGACAATTACCTGTTCGACAAGACATACACCTTCTCCGAGCGTCTCTGCAATTGACTCCTCAGGTGAATCAATTCCCACAGAAAATGCGATTCCATGTCTTTCGCTGAACTAGCACGAACCTGCACTTCAGTCACGGGTATCAGTACTTGATACCGAATTATTTCAACTTCACTGGAATTCGTTTTCGTTGAAACCCCCTAAAGTTGAATTACAATTGAAATTTTATCGAATCCGAACAACTGAAATGTTTAAAATTGCTCGACGATTTACCATTAATTTTTTCTTCTGCCTCAACCGCTCCTTGCAGAGAAACACAACAGCCGATTTAAATACAAAACACATGGCATGTAGCTCGAGACCTTTTTTTATTTTTCCCAGGAAATCCGAGATATTCAGCCACTCGACGCCACCGTAGTAGAGTAAATCACCGGGGCTTAAATCGATTGGCTGAAAATGTTGAGAGGTGAAAAAAGGAAATAATTGCATCTACCGATTTGTCGCATTTCCATTTCTCAGAAGAAAATCACCAAGTGCTATTCCTTTTATTTTATTGAATTCCATCAATTTATCCCCTGATTGTCGTTACCTGTTTGCAGGACTTCTGATGCTGTCTGAATAAATGATCAAAAATTGCTCCATATTCCTCGTGAATTCTCTGCATTTCGTTTATATGCTCAGCGACCTTCTCCATGCCCTTCAATGCCTCTGCAATAATTCATATCATACGAGAATAGCCGATGAAATGAGCTGTATTGATTAATCAAATTAAATGATGCATACCCAAGGCTATGGTAACATACCAATCAAATGTTGATGCTCTTCGCTACGGTCGTCCGTAAGATTCTTCAATTGTTGAAGAAGCAGTGGATATTTGAGTATCCTTTGAATAGGCTTTATCAGATAAGACTCTAAAGTCGATGAGTGCTGTTGTCGAGGGTTTCGTGCTTGGAGAAATTCTTGCAGTGCTTGATTCCCCTCATCTTATTTCATTTCAATAGAGAACAATAAGTTATTGTTAAAACATTATCGGAATATTTCATTTATATATCAATCACTGAGATACTAACTCGGATGTAAAACTTTTTGGGCCTTTGAATGACTGGCGCAGAACGAGCTGTACAATTTGAAGTGATTCACGTAATATAAGAAGGCACTTCCAATGGAAAACAGGACACCCTAAACATTCATTAACAGTTATGATAAAAATTTCCATTTTATTGATGACACATTCCGCTAAATTAAAAAAATTTTCCATTTTAAATTACCTTAAATTGACTTGGATGCTCAAAGTTGTTGAAATCAGCCTCCATTTCAATGGCATGATCGAGATTCTGTAAAAATTGCCTCTGAAACGTTACGATCTCTTGAATATTTCCAAACAGCGCATTGATTTCGGCATTCGACAGGAATGTTTCACGCTTTAACGGCTCCAAGTAATTCTCCAATAAATTATTTAAATTCTAAAAAATCCAGCGAACGTACAGGGTTAATAATTTTTTTTCTGATATGCAATTAAAATTAATTGACATTGTCATGTATACAACTGACCTTCACGTACGTTCGCTCTGTCTCAATGAGCTCACATATGACTTTTTTAAGTTTTTCCGCATCGCTGAGCTGTCGGCTCGGCGTTAATACTTGAGAGTGTGAACTAACAACACTACCAGTTGGACTGGATTTTCTGGTATCACCAGGTGAACGACAAATACCAGTGACTTGTTCAGCAGTCTTGAGAAGATTTTCAATTTCAAATGAATTCGTACGCGATGTTTGCTTTCCATTATCAAGGTGAGAACCTGGGATTATACACTCTTGCATTATACCTTCTTTGCCTATAGTTTGAAAGAACACCAACACACCATCTTTAAACTTTTCCTTCGCTTTTCTCCGTTTTCAATTTTTTCCATTGCTCTCTTTTTTCATTAAAAAAATGTACACATACAGGATTTATGGAATAGCAAGGACTGGCTGTTGTCCTCATTATCATTAACTCAAAAAAAAAAAAATAAAATAACTGAAGCAGCGGTGGTCACTAATGAGATCATTACAAAATCCAAGATAAATAAAAAGTTGGCAAAGATGTGGGAGGAAAGAGGAGAAAAATAATAATGAGCGATAGACTGACGATGAAAAGAGAGAATGAAATATTTCTGATAAATGACTCACTTCGTCCTGGGGCTGGTACTATAAGTCCGGATATCATTTCTTCGCTTATTACGGGGGGATCTGTTGGTGGAGGTGGACATACCAGGCTATCAATATCATCCATTACCCTCATAAGATCAGGGGGTTCTGTTCTTGATGAGCGCATCATCATGCAGAGCGCAAGTTCCTCCTGAAGGACACTCTCGAGATACATCATATCGAGATCGCTGACAATAGCACCATTTATGACCATAATCTCGTCACCCTTTATAATACCTGATACAATAAACAATTGCCTTGAATCACCAGCAGATTATTATTTAATTATTCTCCCTCCCATTCTTCATCTCAACGAAAATCAACCAAATGTGAAATATATCCTTGACAGGTAATAAATGCGATCATCGTGTTTACTTCCACCCAATCCCTTTATCATTGCTACTTCATTATACCGCTAAGCATGACCCTGACAAACATGAGAGACATTTTAAAAAATTATCAATAGACCATCGAAGCGCGGATAGCACAACCTTTGCTTAACCATCGATGAGTGAGCGACGAGAAATCAATAGATTCTAAAATACCGTTTTCTTCATTATTTTTCATCTAGAATACGCGCACTGTCCTTGCAAGCACGACTCTGTCATTTTCATTTTATCCTTCGTGGTATCATTGGTATTTTTAACCCATAATGCACGCAGACTGGATTTTTCTTCCAGAGTTTTGATCAGGAATATAAAGAGAGAAAATAAGAATTGGCTAAAGGGTTCTCTCTGCGATTCCTCGTGGGACTCCGTCCTCTCAAATATTTACCATTCTGCATCGCCACACTTTTATCTTCAACTCGGCTGACGTAACAGCACAACTCATCCTGTCGATCTGAGTTCTCAATCAGTTCAGCCTCAACGGAGAAGCCCCACATCTGGTCAAGGGTATTACGCTGTAGCTCCACTTGATAAAGTATTTTAGCGCACACCTCCACCATCTCGTGTGTGTGCAACTGAAATAATTTCGATGATATTTTTATTTGACAATCTGTCGGCTGCTATTGACTCTCGCTATTACTTACATAAGTCTCTATTCCATCATTTCTATGAGGCACAAAATAATTATGATCCTCCATATCACGACGTTTCTTCACTCTGACAAAGTGCTCCATAGGATTGAGGCCCTTTCTACTACATGCACTCGCTAAGAACTCTTCTACAGTCATACTTTCACGTAAATACACGGATACAAGCTGAAACGCAGAGATATATCGTCAATATTATTTATTTCAATCATCTACCATATAATTTATGTTTTTATATTGTTATCGAAGGCTGGTGTACATCGCTGCCTCCATGGTAAATCACACCTTGTAATTAACGCGGTAATTGAATCGAAGGCTAATTAATGCCTACAGTGTGCCGAACGTGCGTGATACGGGCTGAAGGAAGCAGGCTTACCAAAGGGTCTTGCGTATCGATTACCTCGCTGCTATCAGTGAATTTTCGATTGCATTCGATAAAGTACAGACGGAATTTGTCATGACGGTGTTTCATAAAAGAGGTGCATCACTATCACTAGCTATTTTTTTTTTTCTCTGCGATAGGTGACGGGGCCATGCATTTCGTAGGACGTGGCCTCTTTCCTCGCTATTCTTCATCTCTCAAGTATTTCTTCATGAGACAAATACTATTTAATGACATTTATTTCACTCCGACGATTTTTTCGATTTTTAGATTTATAGTGAATTTTTACTCCATCTCTTATTTTTTTTTTTCTTCTTTCTATTTACAGTCCCGTCGTTCGCGCTCTTGAGTCAATTGGTTTTCTCAATTGTCTCACTTAGTTTGAAGAAGTACAATTAATTACTCCCGTGAGAATTAATGAGCTGCACCGGAATTGTTATATTTTTTCGCGACGCATTCATTGGTTTCATGGGATTAGTCTTTCTAATGCTGTCGCAGAAATAAAGGTTTCGACTACTTTCGAATTACTGTAGACTCCCGTTATCGTCGCACCTCTCCTCAATTTCTGTTTTCGCGGATCTCTCGGTTTCCCACTCCACTACCCCCGGGGTTCAGGATGTAAACAATTAATTATTTCATCCAATAATGAATTGAATCGAATCTCGAAAAAACTACTGTACGTTTAAAAAGTTTTATAAGATTGAAACAAAAAAATTGACTGGTGTTTCAAAGGGATTTGTTTATTCCTCAATTTATTATGGATTGATTATTTAATAAAATAAATAAATTATACAATCCGCCGACGGATTAATTTCTTTAATGACTTTTCTCTGGGAAAAAGGAGATGGGGATGAAACTTACTTGATTTTCGGGTACAGAAACTTTGACACTCTTCTCATCATCTCTTGAGGATATCTGGAGTGATCTACGGCTAGAGCCGCTGTTGGATCTTGACAAAAGTGGCGGTCTCCTCTTTGTGGCACCACGACCAGCGAGCAAATTGTTGAGCAAGGATGGGCTACGTGCACAGATGAATGCGTGGAAAGATGATACGGTGAATACACCGAGTTTGTTTAGGGTTTGCTTCGTAGCTCTAGACACGTGGGTCAACAGACTCTGTGGAAAAGCATTCGAGTGACTCAGAGAATTAATTTTCAAGTTGATACCCACTCAAGGGCTTTGAAAGAGGAGAAATGAAAATCAATATTCAGTGATAAAATAGTTATATCAGTATGCAGTTTATTGATAAAATCTGGCTCCATTGTACCTTGGGATTTGGCAATTCTCCACTCTGCAAACTCGCCATGTAACACCGTAACCGAAATTGTTCGCAGTGCAGCCGTTCAAGATTTTCCTCCCACTGCACAATCTGATTATTAATTTCCTGTTTCGTTTCGACATCGGAAACAACCGACTGCTGGAGATCAGCCATGTGTTTCAATTTGTAATCCTAAAAGGATTTTTCAAGAGTTTAAAACAAAACGACAAACAGAAACTCGACATCTCTGTCAATGCGCATTGAAATTGGATAACGGAATTAGTGACTGACCGATTCAATTGCCTTTTCCAAACGGAAAATTTCCTCCTGGAGAAGATGCAGGGTACCAGTTTTGCCACGATGTCTTGCGAATGCTGCGGCACACGCCGAGTGAATACTATTCACCCAATTCTCAAGTTCAACTTGACACGGCGCCTGGGAGAAGACAGAAAGAGAGAAAAAACAAGGGGAAAATAAAAAATAAAAAACAATGGTCCTTATGAGCAAGGCAGATTCGATGGTTCATTGTCCCCACTCTGCCATCGTCAATAAGCTCTCGGTGAGAGAGTCTGTAGAGATGGAATGGCGAGTGGAAGAGAAGAAAGACCACCTAGAGTGGTAATACTCTTCATAGTTCACTTTGAAATAAAAGGAAAAATCCTCGAAAAAAAAAATCTCTTCAGCAAGAGAAGAAGAAAATTGTACACAGTTCAGAGTAGGTCGGCATTTTCTTTCTACGAAAAATTATCCCTATCAAGTATTTTTTAAAGAAATTGAAAATGAAAAAAAAAAAAACACTGGCTGCCCTATTTCCAGTGAAATAAATCACCGTGGGATGATTTCTACTTGTCTGCTAATCAAAAAATCTTCACTTACTTGGAAGAGATATGCATCACCAAATGCTGTACTCAGGCAGAATATGTAGTCCCTCTTTGGATGTTCAGGAATTGGTTGCATGATAGCACCGTCGACGATAATGAGGTGCTTCGGGGCAGTCTCAACTGCTCTGCTCTCGTGTGAATCACAAGGATAAAAAAGAAGTGTCGTACCCTTCAGACACACCCAGTATCCCTTCCAGCCCCGTTTTCGGGCCAATTCAATCTGATGTTTTTTACGCAACAGCCACTTCTTCACACTGAGAAATCTAAAAGCCAGGGACCAGCGTCAAATTCATTAGCATCATAAATACCAATCAATTGTCTATTCAATTTTTCATCCACTCACCCAGCTTTGCGCACTGCTCCAGTGCAGTTGAAAGATGCAGCAGCAGTGCCGGTCTGTTTAGCCCTGTATGGTGAATTCATCACACTCTCCCCATCATCATCGTCGCTCACTGCTGTCGTCAATGACATCCGGTCATCATCCGACATCTGTCAAAATACAATGATAAGAATATAAAAAAAGCTTTTGGTGCAATTTTCATTGGAGAGCACAGGAATTTATAATATTCCATGAGGAATGGTGTACCTTCTTTGGACCCGTTAGTCCATTCGTGACCCTGATCTCAGGATCGAAACAAACGATTTTTTTCAAAAATTCCGCATTACAATCGTCCGCAGTCAAGTGCGGATGGTAATGACAATAACAGCTCTCCTTGAGGAGCTTCATATTCTTCTTGGATGATCCATTCATCTTGAACATTATTCCTTTCTTAGCCTGACTGAGACCGTCAATGTACCGATGTGCCCACGCACTCAATGCCCCATTTATTATCTTCAATATCTTACTGTAATACCCCTCGCTATCAATCTGATTGACCTTCTCCTCCACACTTTTGCAATTGAACCAGTAAAATTTTTTTGTATCATCGATATTTATTACACTTATTGTGTGACGTTTGCACAGGCAGAAGTAATTCTTGCACTGTCTTTTATGGAGTGTTTTGAGATCTGTGTATCTCTCGGAGAGACTGCTACCACTGGCACTCAACAGATCTGGAAAACTAGACGCACCAGCCAATCGGCATTCCTGATCTACCATACTTTGCCAAGACCAGACTGTTTATGAAGAGAAAGCCTCACCAATTTGAGACTAAGGAGAATAGGGTGGAGAAAAAGAAAAAATCCCCACTCACATTAAAAACTCCGTGGACTTGGTGTCGTTTATATTGTCGACTATCTCAGTCGTTGCTCCAAATTTCAACAATTGTCTTCGATGACACTGGATGGATTATTCGTCTCTCTGGTCTTTCATTATTGTCCTCGAGTCACTTGGCAACTTGTCTCTCTGTGTATCTCCACTGATTATCGATGAGAAAACGAACAACTCTTATGTACATTATTTTTTCTAATGTAACTATTCTCTCTAGGTATTTATACGTCGAATGAAAATAGGCGCTCAATTGTACCCTGTAATCGCGCAAAGAGATCGCACTGGATTGTCCTGATTCAGGATTAATTCGTCGTTGATTCAATTGAAATTCACCGGTTTCAGCAGACGTGTCCTCCCTTTCCCTGATCACTCAATCATCACGGAATTATGGGGACAATCCCTCGGGGGACAACTTCCCTCTTTCGATCTCTCTGTGATGATTTGGACGAATTAGTCGTGGAGATTATTTTCTCACCACGTTTTAATTACTTTCTTTCACTCTTCATTCCTCGCTCTCTCTCTCAATTGTTTATGGCTGTTTGATTTTCAAATGGAACTGCTCAAGTTAATTTCCACTGTACATTTCAAGTGCCTCTCGCATTATCAGACTCACAAGCGGTGAAAACTCTTTGATCGCAAACTTCAAGCCACAAATGACAAGTGTATATGTGACGTAAAGAGCAAATATCTTACAAGCTCTAAGCATCTTACAGTTTTTCTCGAATAATCTCTATGATTTCATCAACACTGATTATCCTCTAATACTCTTTTATTATATCTCCAAATTTAAATTTTATCTTCTATTTTTGATCAATCAGTAAAGCTTCTGTATCGGTAATTGTATATAGAATATTTCTCTTGAATATTGAAACAGACTGTCCATATAAAAATAATGGCAATATTTTTTTAATTCTTTTACTCTCTAATACTCTCTCTCTGTTTTTTTTTTTGCAGTAATTATCTATTTCTCTTTTAACATTGCCACATTTAGTGAATAATAGAATATTGTACGTTAAGTATATGCAACAACTAACGACTCATGAGTGTCAGTTTAACAAACTCCACAAGTGTTGAACCATGTCGATGTGCCAGACGAGGGGAAAATGGCACGTTATATTATTATAGGAAGTTGTTGGCTAATAGATGATACGAGTGAATCGTTCTCCAACCGGATATCAGCGCGTTCAGTCCAGACAATCGCATCCAATTTCTATTTAATCTACTATTAATTACTTATCTCTCTCTCTCTGATGTTTTTTCACAAGCCTCTCTTCAATATCCAGGTACTAGGGCAATTACTACTTGCGTAGTTTCAAAGTGATAATCACTAATTTACAACGTGGCTCATCCTTTCCACGAATCTCCTCCACTCAATCTCAAAATCTCTCAATACTCAACCTATTGATCATATTTTTATTCAATAAACGTCAATTGTTGTGTCACTCTACATTGATTTTATTACAAACTCCAATGGCCTGTCAAATATTTTCGGTTTTATCATCAATCACGATACAATATCCGATCAATCACAATCACCCGGCATCACAGAATAAAATTCAACGTTTATTTTTATTACTCCGCATGCGATTATCGCACAAATAATCTCAAGTTGGTGCATAAAGGGTTATCCGACTGCTGGTTGATGAGGAGATGAAATGCAATTGCTGCATTAAAGTATTCCAATGTGTCATGGTTGTTCGTCAACAAGAAACATGAGCGTCGCAATGTATCACTCACGAGAGCCAAACGGCGACTCACTGAGTCGCTCATTGGCATGCATGCTCGATAAATTGCTTCATCAATCCCGTCACCTTCGTGTCACACAATAAATTAATCCTTTATCCCAAGCCCTCCCTCTCTCACCCCCTCCAAAATCCCAGTGTCTGACTAAATCAAAGTACGCACTACTTGGCGAACAACCGTCAAGACGTACAGATAAAAAATAGGTGATACTTGGAACACCGAATGTCCTCGGGGGCACAACGCACGTCAGATGAACGTCAGATGATAACGTTGAGGGAGAAAAAAAAAATATGTGTAATGAACACAAAGTGCAGTGAGTGCAGCGCACGTATATAACAAACCGCGCCTGTCCGTTAAATGCTGTTATATTCCCTCACAACCGGCAAAAACCGGGTTATAACGAACAGGGGTAAGCTCGATTTGTTTTCCCCTTGCAGCAGACCTCCAGACTGCGCTGATGGGAACTGGTGGAAATAGTGGAACTAGGTAGGATAGCGGAATGAGGTGGTGCGAGGGGTGGAAACAACACAGCAGGTTCCAAGTTCCTCCTCTGTGCACCACCACCTCCTCCACCAGTATTCAACCTCTCGCTTTACCTAGATCTATCTCACTTGCTCCTCCGTGCTTTTATACCACTATGAGAATCAATACTAGAGCCTGATGAGAGCTATGTCGACGTCCGCGAGGGCGCGCAAGCGAGAAGTACACAGGGCATTACATGAGATGAGGTGTTTTATTTTTTATCATTTTTTTTTTTATTTTTTTTTAAACCTTCTCTTTTTTATTCGATGTACATTGCATGTGCATCGCGCATGTTGGTAAACTCTTACCTCCACCAATATTCATCTATAGATATTCTGCGGAGGTGCCATGAGTCAATGAAAAAGAAACACTTGGGGAATCGGGTGTTGGGGTGTCTTGTTATCTGTTAAGCAATGAGGACTTTTTCCTCTGCATCCTCCATCGGCAACTCCATCCACATGTTTTTTTTTTTTTTTCTATTTGCTGTATCTTCTGTACCTGTGGATGATGCATTTTTTACTCCAGCATTCATCTTCTTGTGGTCTTTTATCCTTTTGGCGTTGGGAAATGTGCAATTGCAGGGGACCAACCCGACCATTAGCTCAGATATGCATTTGCGCATGTACCTGTTGGCAGCCCAAGTTTTGCACCCACTTTTTATGCAACACTCGACACAGAGCAATCTTTTGTGTTTGTAAAGCATAACGGAGCAAAACGGGTCAAATTATTAGGCGGTTTTATTCCCGTTCTTTTTCTCTCTGTTGTCTGATTTTGTTTTATCAATTGTGGGAGTTAATTTTTTTTTAGTCTGTGGTTTTATTTATTTATCTTTTAGACTTTTGTCTTGTTTCTGGGGACTGGGGGTTCTCGGAGTTGGTCGCCTGAAGGAAATAGTTGGAAAGTTTAAATGGCAGGGAAAAAGTACTGAGGGGTAAATAAAATGGGATTGGCATACACGAGGATACAAGGGGTGAGAGATAAAAGTAGTGAGGGGTTTTAGGTACGGGATTCTTACTTCACTCTGATATAAAACTCTGGTGCAGGGTCAGTAGGTTATCGATATTTGTCCTCAGTTGTAAAAATAGATTCACGGGGCCGGGACAAATGGGTGGATTACGGTGGTTTAGATTTTTTTTTTATAAAATATATTAACATCAAAGGGATATTGAAGTTGAAAGAGTTAACCATCAGGGGATTAAGTACATGGAAATCCAGATGTATTTCCCATTTTTCTGCTGAAGATATAATTTATGCAGTTGAGGCATTCATCCCTTCCCCATCATGCGCAGATTTTTTCATGATATCAATTTGTGTTAAAACAGAATATTTAAAAAATTGCGAGTTCTTTTTAAACATATTCTCGTGATATCCTGCCCTTAGGCATGAGCGATTTTTCCTCAAGGATGTCATTCCTCGGAGGTGGAAATTCATGATCAGGTGAGGGCCATTTCAAATTATCCTAATACGAAAGGAATATTCAAATTGAAATTGATGTCGATAGGATCGAGGTCAATACTCCATGGAAGTGTTATCAAAATGGAATCTCCTTAACCAGACACTGATATACCGTATCTTATTGTTGATAAGATCCAAGTCGTTATGCTAACTCACCTCTGACGATGTCAAATAGCACAGCCTTGAGTCAGTACTCTCAAGTGATGCTTGTTGCACTATTCCATATCTGCTTTCTCTATCGGACATGTAATCCGACCTGACACTGTCCTGTCTATCGAATGTTCCACTGTAAAAAATGAAATAAACAAATTTCTCGTTGATTCCACTAACTTTCCATTCAAATTATCATTTTTCTTGTCAAGTCTCTCCAAGACTCGAGCATCAAATTAATGAATAAAATTGAGGTTGAAGATTTTACGATTGATTTTGTCGGGCAAAAGTTTAAACACCACCTGCCCCAATTCTACTCTCTTAACTCGCAAGTTCCCATTATTGACAGATCTCCAATATATTTTCATGAGTTTAAAAAACTTCGGGTAAGTTTGTTTTAAAAATTTTTTATTGCAAAACCCAATGAAAAAAGCTCGACTCACCGGTGCTCGAGGGAATCAGTTCTGTTGGACTTGTATCCACTATCGTTGAGACTTCCCTCGTGGCGGAGTGATGGCAGAGAATCCCAGGGGGATTCACGTCTGTGTCCACCGTAGCCAGGGTTTATGGAATTAGATTGGGCCGAGCCAAATGTTGAGCTGCCTGAGTGCCATCCGTCCGAGTGACGAAACCATTGGGCCCTGGCTGAGCTTCCAATGCAGCTTGCACAACTGCATCAACACAATCATCTCATTCATCATCAGCATTTCAAAAAAATTCTAAACTTGAAGTCTTGCTGCATATTCTTTTAACAATCGGAATGGATTCTCTTTGATTTCCTATCAAAGGGCTCTCATCGTGAAAATATATTCAAGATGTGAAAATCCTCAATGGAAAATAGGAAAATGAAGGGAAATTATGATAAAATATTCATCACTTACTTCGAGTCATACTTGGAATTATAATCACTGAGATATCCACGCTCTCTTTCCGCCTCGCGATCCCTCTTCTCCCTTATTATTTCATTTCTATCACTGTAATATCCATCACGATCCTTGCTGTTCTGTCTCTCATTGCAATACCGATAGGATAGCGGCAATGTCGATGATTTATTAGAATTTGAGCCTATATTGTACACAAAATTGCCATCGTCATTAGTATCGATAACTTGTATTTCCTCATCGTCATTTTTCAAATCAAACAATACAGTCTTTTCAAAACGTCCAACAAGTTTCCAAGCGTCACGCGATGGTGACTCGAATGACAGGTACCAAGAGGCGATACTTTGTCGACGACGAAAGCTCATTATCGGCGGTTAAACTAATTACCACCTCGTCTATGATAAATATTGTACAGGATTGGAAGAATAATAATGGTTTATTAAATGTACTTACGCCTGCGCGATGCGTGTGGTGTGCGTTGTACATTAAGTGGGATGTTCTCGGCAAATTCTGAAAGTAATTAATCGATCGAGTTTATTATTAAGTGAAGGCTTTATCACTTTATCACGAGAGTAACCTAGGCTGAGTGTCAATTGATAATCACCCAAATTCTCCATGCTCTGAGTGAGAAGTGCCTCGAACGTGTGGAGACTGTAACTCTCAGCATCCATTCCCTTGGCCAATGTATTCCTGAGATGCATCTCGTACTCGAGCAGCAAACGACTCGATGGACTACCAGGTGTTGAGGCCGACTGCATATTCTGCTGCTGATGATGATGCTGCTGCTGCTGTTGCTGATGCTGTTGCTGGTGTTGCTGCTGCTGCTGTTGATGATGATGATGATGATACGACTGGGCCGAATTGTAACGACGACTGTTGCAGTGATTTGGCTGCTCCATATCTGAATTACCATTTGACGAGCTTGGTGTTGTAGCATAGCACTGATTGTCGAAGATAACGTTGTCTGATGGAGGGGAAATATCACCTGCGCACCGATTACGTTCCAAATCTAAGTACATCCTGCCTCTGCCGCCTAAGACAGAGCAGATGATTGCTACGTGCTAATACATGATAAGACAATTGGTGCAATGAATATGATGAATTAATCAAGAGACTACTCTGGATTCTGATGATTCCATGAATAGTGAACTTGTGAATAATGATGATGGGAGATATTTAAGTGAGGGTTACTACACTATGCATTCATGCAAATGAATCATCAAACTTGTAAAGCAATTAGCCCAGCAAAATAATTGATCAAACACATTTGAAAATACTGTAGTAATACCATTATAGTGACGACCCATATCGTGAACACTCCTTGACCCTGGAAATTTGTTGTTGTACGGACTTCTGTATGGATGAGCATAATTCTCATTCTCTGCCTCTGACTGTATGTACTTCTGATTATTGTTATTCGGGTGATAATGATAGGGATGATGGCTGTGACGTTTTCTCGTCATTTCAGGTGACGTTGCAGGACTATCGATACTTGACATTGGTTTGAGCATACGTTTCAGTGTATTTGGATCAAGGCTTATACCACCGTTCTGAGCATTCTCGATTCTCATGTCATCTGTACTCTTACTCTTAGATTTTCTACTGTTATTGTTATTGACAATGTTGAAGATATTACCGTTTTGCATTTCTAGCTCGGTATAATCCGCTGATTTAGTGTGATGCAGTTGCTCTTTGCGGTGTGATTTACTGCTGTGGAGGGTACCACCTGCTTGGGTTCCCTCCGATTTTAGGCTTTCACCACCGTTTTGGGTTGCACTGTCCTGGCGTTTTATTCCCTTTTGGGGAGAGATCGAGGTGCCCTTGTCGTCGGGACTGTCAATCTGCGGATTAATTAGATTTTTAGTTCAGTGTTTGGGCTCGTGGTTATTGGCTTGGGGTGATAATAATGTACCTGGGAACCCACCGTAGCTGTACCAATACCGATGTTCGCGGTTTTTGGTGTTGTTTGGCACGTTTCATTCTGCTTGTCTTTGACAGTATGTTTACATGAGTCACCAGATTTCGATGTTTTGCCCGGTGTATCGCCGGTATTATTGACATTATCGTAAAGCGATGCACTCGATGTTGCTGGTGCTATCTTGTCACGTCCTGGCGTCATCTCCATTTCTGAGGTGCGGTTCATGGTTCTGGGTAGTGTTGATGCGCCTGCGTATTGTTTGGCATTAATTTATTGTCAATAAATACACGACCCAAAAAATTATTCAATGAAAATGAGAGTCATGGGGTGCGATCGGTGGTTCACTTCATTTTTTTTTTCGCTAGGGACGACGAGCTTTCACCCATTTTAACTCGTATTTTAACTCATCATAATTCGCAGAAGTTTGTTGATTAATTCATTGTTTACAGTATTTTATTATATTTTTTTTGAGTTTTCCTTTGGAAAATGCGATAGAATGAAATTTGAATGATCGAGTCATGAAAGTAGTAGTAGTCAACGCTTGATGGAACGTATTTATTGTATTTCAATGAAAGCCTCATAATTCAAAAATGGAAATAGTCACATGAATTGAACATTTCCCACGTACAAAAGAATGCATTGGACTCTGTGATTGCCCGAAATCTGGGAGAAAATCATCTCACGATGATAAAAATCCCACGAGATTTTTACTAGACAAAAAAACACTCGGAGAAATACCAGGAATTCATATCAAAACTCGGAAATGACTCCTGGATTCTGCAAATCCCCCATCTTCGTCCGGACGTGGATATTTTTCAGAGAGAGTAATGGCAAAGTGAGCTGGTACATTGAACGTGATCACGAAAATGGCACGATAGAAATTATGACTGCTGGAGGAAAAATAGAGCTCCGGATTTTATTTGACACCCGAATGTAGATTATTCCTCTAACACCATTTTTTTTAAATCAAAGTGGTTTTGCTTGGATTCACATTTCACACATTTAAACTCGAGTTCGCACTAAAAAAACTCGATGAATAAAATTATTCTCTAATATTTTTATAATAACATCAGTGTAAAGCCCGATCAATTGATCACAAAACCGAAAATTCAATCAATCCTAATTAAATCTGATTTTAAAAATAATTCTTCACTCATCAATTTTTTTATACTTCTCACAAATGAAATATACAGTTTTATTTAAAAAATCGTCAGTTTCAAAGAATTTTTCACGTCACTCCAATTTTTTCACTCGTCAACGAAAATTCCAGGAAGAATAGCTTGTATGGTTTTCACACTGAATCAATGATATGATACGAATAAATATGTAAAAATCGTACCCTGGGACATAAATCTCGCATCTCGAGACCGAAGCCTGACAAATTGGTCCGGTGGCATACAAGTGCACTGTGGTGCTTTGGATCTACTCGGTGATGCTGGTGTTGAAAGTGGTTTTATACGTGGCTTGACCTTTTGCTTATTGGGTGGTTCGCTCGGTAGCTTGAGGGAGTAAGATGAGGTTGCTTTTCTTGGTGTCTTGGTTGATTGTGACTGGTGAACAAAATGCCAAAGATAAAATGCCAATCGTTGAGCCTTTATTGAATGTCAATGAACATACACCACTTACACAGCAGTCTTTGAACTGTTTAGCATCAATGGGTGATGTAAAATTGAGACCCCACGTGTCATGGGTCACCGTGTCCTTCCAGTAGATAAAGCACTCCGATGCCTGACCAATTCTAGTACCTTTAATTAAAGAGCAATATCCCATCAAATCCGTGTAACAATCTAATTTTCATGCAATAAAAGGATTACCTAAATTGGAGTGCGTGTGATTAACGAGAAATTTACGCAATTCGCATGAACAAAATAAATAAAAATCCCCCGTATATTCGCATATATGAAAGCTGGATACATTATTCATTGGATTCATCCATCAGCCTGTATTTTCAAATTTTCACCTCGGTAATTAAAAATTGCGTTCCAAACTAACGATGTATCCCATCACAAGTGAAATACTATCCCACATTCACACTGAACAATGCATTTCTTCGAAACAAGCAGGAGAAAAAAAAAACTGATACCCCGTATTTCTGAATGCTTCATTACGCTCTATTCAGTCAACAATTTTTTTCATTCTCCCACAGCTTGGTGCAAATAAATCATCCTTTCAGGTGTACATAATAGTTCTTGATTGAAATGAAATTTATTTACCTGGTTGGACCAGTCGTACATCCAGAATTTTATCAACCTGACTATTGTAGGCGCTGATATGGAAGACCAGTTCAGGTGAATCCTGGAGACAACGAATGTTGACAGGGACGAGATCCTCGGATACTTGTTGCCACTTGACAGTACCAGTACCACTGGCACTCACATGAAATACTTCAGCCCATAGTCTAAAAATACTCATTATTATGTCATCATTGGTATCAACAACAATTGGACTGAATTGATTAAATGATTACAGTGCGTGAATGTGCAATGAGAAATGGAGAGTGATGGTACTAAAAGAACCAGAATTTATTCGATTCTATATATAACCAACGCTACCAACTACTCGGCCAGAATTCGGGTGAGCAAGTCTGCGAAGAAAATCAAGAGAAAATAAGTGAAAGCATATGCACTCGGAATTCTTCTCGCCTCCCTTTCCTCTCGCTCTCTCTATTTAAAGGCGTTTTTTTTTTCGAATGAATAAACACATGCGTAAAACAATACAACAAGCAAAACCACAAACAATCACAAAAAAAAAATATACATGTGCATGAGATCAAATGGCGGTGAGTGTTATTTTTTTTTACATCAGTCCCTCCTTTTCTCTTTTCTCCCAAAAAAAATAGACTATCTCAGTATCAAAGGATTACTCGAAAAATCTTTCAGCATCCAGTGTAAAGCTCGGTCAACTCAATGGTTTCAGAGTAAAAAAAAATGTGTACAGTACATGGAAATCCATAGTTGGATACATACGTATACTTTATCTCAATTGGCGTACAACAAAGTCATAGAGAGCACATGAAAGTAGATTGAAAATACAAGGAGACAAAAAATGAAAAAAAAAAAAACAGAGATATACAGATACAGGGGATGGGGTAGAGAGATGTCATCAGTTAATCGGTTTGATATTATTCTGTTGGTTTAGCAATAAAATCAGGGGTGGACAAGGGGACAGAGTACAAATCTAGAGAGTGTGATATAATGAATGGATGGCAATGGTTTTGCGCACCTCTTCTTCTCTATTCCGCACCTGAGCAAAGGGCCTGAGTCACTCCTGTGACTACCACCGCCCATTCCACCCCTTCCTCCAGTCTGCCATGGTGAATCCTCGTCCCGATAGCCCCGTTTCGATAATGGTGCACAACTGCACGCCGACAGCTTATTGCCCATTTTTTAATTCCCCTGACTCCTTACTTAAATTATTACTTCTTCAACAACTCAATGTGCTATTGACTCCTCAACGCTGACACCCCTCGTCATCCACATCAGTCTAGTTTAATCTCTGATTTATCTCCTTCTCTCCAAATCTATTTCTTTATGCTTTTATCTCTCTCTCTTCTCTTTGACACAGTTATTTGGCCCAGTTATTTGTTTGGTCTGTTTAACTTGGCTTTTCTACTTTGGCACTGGCTTAACAAGTTTACTTGAATTATTAGGTAGTCTTATCATTTGGATTTTCTTCTTCTTTCCTCAAGGAAGCACTGGAATAGCACAGTGGAGATATCAATTATTGTTCTCCAATCGTAGAATGTAGAGGGGAGGTATCCATTATTGTCACATCATTGCTAGCGACTGGTCGTTATCAGCTCCTCCATGGTATCATCACTGTGGACACAGAATTTTCGGGGAATCAGGTCAAATGACGACAAAAGTTCATAAATGATGGGTCATTAATCAATCGCGTAGTCATCCCTTGAATCGATTTGATTTATCATTGGGGGGTATATTATAAGTATATTTTAATGATGTTTAATGATATTTAATGATATTTAATGATATTTAATGACGTCTGTCGGGATTTAATGAACTCTCATCGAGATTGGTTCACCTTCGATATTATTGGCGAATTAAATTACCCCATTGGCGGGGGGAGGATGATTGATTGAGGCTGTGAGAATGGAAATTCTTTCAGAGGACTCATGCGAAGGAGTGAGTCGAGTGTACAGTCGAGTGTACTGTGTGTTATTATTATTATTTTTTTTTTAAATTGCCAGAGGCTACGGTCAATGGAGAGCCGTAGTAGTAACGCCCAGGAACAGCCCCTCTCGGTGAACTTAGCATGAAAAATTCCACTTCCCACGTAAAGCCATTCCTCGAATTTAAAAAAATTGTCTGACCTATATTTTGACGTACTACTCCCTCTCTACTCCGTGAGATTTTCACGTCAGAAATACCAGTGGAAAATCCCTCGATAGTTCAAACTCGTAACACAAACTATTCCAATAAATCTTGGAAAATTCGGTTGCACTTGAGATTGAGGGAGTGGGAAATGTGAAAAAGGTAAATGAGAAAATTAAAGGGAAAAAAAATTGAGGTGAATTAAGGGCTGCGGTGGACGGGACGACGAATCATCTGATGACGGACAATTGCGGATATTTACATTGAGAATTTCAACTGAGAATTTCATTCTCGAAGCCCCCTCGGTGCTATCGAATGAAATTGCATCTCGAGTGACAGATCTGAATCCTTACAAGTTGACATGGCGATTATACCTCAGCCCCATCGTGACGTTTTAATCAAAAAATAATTATAAATTATGTAATTGAGGAGAACCACAAGCCACATCGATTCTCCATTTTTCCCGAAATTTATTATCGAGGTTCATGCAAAATCTCAAATAAAGTTCACTTTATTCCATCCTCATCTGACTGTCAAAGAGTTCCATGAATTAACCATTCACTTTCCAAATATAAACAAACACAACTGATCTTTATGCATTTCGAGATTTCCATTTAATTATCTCCTCACATATCTCTCCAAAAAATAATATATTTAACTGATCTCAAAGTGTATTTCCATGATTACAATTACAATTAAAATTACTGGAGATGTCTGACCATTGAATTTCCGGGTGTAAAGTATTTATTAAAAATCTTCCAGGTGAAGATAATTCTCAGTAAATATCCATCGGGAATTATTGCGTGTTAAATACCAGAATGTCACCCCGGAATTCCATCGTAACGATCATCTCCTATAATACCGAAGTCACGTCGTATTGGCACCAAAAAAAAAAAAATCCAAACAGTCTCGAATATCCGGGGATATCGTTTGGATTCTCGCACACCCACGTTATACACAATCTATACAAATGCGGTTGAGGGAGTGCAAGTGGGGTGGGGCACCTCTCTCATGCACATACGAGGTTTATGTATGTCTACTTGTGCGGTGGTGTTGCACCCCCTTTTTCCACCCAGGTGGTGTGGGGCGAGGCTGCAAACCCTCTCCACGGTAGAGGGCATGAGCCCGAAACAGCTCTCCACACACACTGACGAAAAAAAAAAATCATTTGGTCGGAATTCAGGTCGAAGTTGCAGTCAAGACACAAAAATTGCCCTATTTTCTCCCCTCCCCCTCACATATGGAGGGTTTAACCCTCGAGTTGATGCTCCCCGGTGTATGGCTGAGTGAAAAACAAATGGGGAAAATTGAAAAAAATATATTAAACCCCTGAAAAATCCTGGAGGATACAATTTTGAATTATCCTTCGATAAAATCGTAACGCAAAACGGAATTTTGGAATTCTATACATATCGATCTCCCAGATGCGTTCACCTGTCGCCCTAGTCTCCATGAATATTTCACACCACCCTATCCCTATTAATCCCCACATATCGCAGCTTCACCCCGTCAAACTCTCATTCCCCACTTTTCATACGCGATAATTCGTTGTTACCTGTGACACCTCCCCCACAGCATCAATGCACATACTTCCAGGATCATATCAATGAATCATTGACTCAATTGATAATGCACTCAAGCCCTTCCATTCCCCACAGACCGAAATATTCCTGAATTTTCCCCCAGATCAAAACAATCCAACGAACTCCCGTAAAATCACATCACCAAATCACCGGCATGGAGAATAATGACAGGGAAATCAGTCAACCAATTGGAGCAACACAAAAAAACCTCGGGAAAATCTCAATCTTGACAGGGCGACCACTTGACAAGAAGCCTCATCGATAAATGAATTTTCATTGCTGGTCCCGGTATCGGACACGATGTCAATGTCTCGCGACCTCTTCTAGAGTCTCACAAAAGATACACGACAAGAAATGGAGACACAGTTTTCCCATGAAAAATATTTTCCACTGTCGTACTGCGCCTTATGAATTATCACTGAATTAACAATTGCTGAATGATTTATGATTAAATTGATATTATTGAGTAGAGATGTGAATTTAGATTGATAAAACCGAGAAGTTTAACGACTTACGGTCGACGACATCCTCGGAAGGGCGTCGAGAGAGACCTCACCCGCGACACACCGCCATATCAGGGATGATGCACAATAACATAGATATAGGGGCACCGTAGAAAAGCCGAGATATAGAATGAGGGGGAGAGGGATTGGGGATGGTAGAGAAGGGATGAGGAAAGATTGGGTGGAGCGAAATGTAGAAAGTTGGGAGGAAAATGAATTTTCAATCCAGATGGATCGCACAAAAATCACAACTTATCACTGTACCCTGGTATCATTCACTCACCGATCTCTCGATGTCACTGTCTCCAATCCCCCCAAACAAAAAAAATAATAAATAAACGCTGAAGCCGTGGGTTCTCCCTAAAAAATTGTCGCGTTGAATGGGAATCAATTGAATTAGTCACTCGGTGATTATTCCACAGGATCGCGCGCCGGTTTGGCGCGATTTTATCCAGAGCGTAGCCATGGATACTGCACCAGGAGGATCAGGGAAGGCCCTGGACTCTGTCAGCGGCCCTAGCCCGAAAATGTCAATATTCACCGAGCTGCGATCACGCCCGTCCAGTGCGCCGCCTTTTCTCGTACTCCACCTTTATTCCTTCTTATTTATTTACTTGTTCCACCCTCCTGTCCCATTCCTTCCTCCCTCAGTCGCCCACCACTGTTTTATTACAACTTGATCCCACCACTGTTTTTATTTAACTATTTGATTTTTTTTTTCGCTTTTTAATTGATCTCACCCCCGCGGATACCCCTCCATAGGTTCAAGTGAATATTCACTTCAGAATAAGCTGAAGATTTTCACTTCAGCGATACGAAGAGCACTTGATTTTGGCAATCATTGGACTACTTCAAATTTAATTTAAATTACGAATTGTGGTACCGAATCGTATGAAAATTCAGGCAAGTTCAATGAAAAATTGGTGAAAGGTTATAAAACTTTGGGGGGGTAATACGGCACGACGTTGATGGTCCAGAGCGATGGTAAGTGTGGTTCTCTTGAACGCAGGCTTGGGGCTTTTTCGGTGGACGAATTTTCGTCCCTACCGGACTTAACCGTTGAGAGGTGAGGGAGAGAGATGTTGAAAAAAAAAAAATGATGGTGCGAGGGTGAGAGAGATAAATAGGAAGGAGTGGTGGTTTGATAGAGGTGGGTGGAGAAGAGCAAGAGGAGATTTACCCTAGGACTGCAAGTACTGTACACCAGCGATGAAGAGGCGGAGGCGTTGCCATGACGATAGACGATCGATCCGCGACTTGCGCATTAGTGCTTTACAATCCGTGGGATGCCAGAGGGATAGCAGGGGGTAGCCAAGGGAGAGGATGAACAAGAATTTCTACAGGGTGACTGAAAGATCCGAGACCACCAGGGAGGAACGAAAGAAAGGGATGAATCCTTCACTCACTGCCCCGGTATCATCTCTTCTATTTCCTATATCTCTTTGCATTTTTTATTCTTTCATATTCTCTTCTTCGTTTATTCTTCATTTCTTCTTTGTCGTCCTTTTCTTTTGAGTTTTGTGTGAACAACCGAAGGAGTTGCATAAAATTCAATGATAAATGGGGGATGAAGGGGGTGGAAAAGATGCAGGAGGTGGAGGAGGTGGAGGAGGTGGAGGAGGTGAAGGAGTTGAAAGAGGTGAAAAAGGTGGAGGAGGTGAAGGAGGCGGAGGAGGTGAAGAAGGCGGAGGAGATGGAGGAGATGGAGGATGTGGAGGATGTGGAGGAAGTGAAGGAAGTGAAGGAAGCGAAGGAATAATGAAGGGTTGACAAGGACGAGAACCGTATCCAGGCGCGGCACCCCTTATACCTCTGAATCTTGGTGTTCCCCGCCTGCGTGACTGCATAGACCTCTACATCTCCACATCTCTATATAGAGCATCAAGGCGTCGGCCCAATGCCCCTCCCGACTACTGTTCTCCACACCGGAGGTCATCGTCATTTCACCCCTTTGTATATTTTTTTTCCCACCCCATGTTGATTTTCTCTTAACCCTCTGGATAGGCAATACCTGGACTACCGAATCGGATATATCGGAGGATCGACCGGAGAGGGGGAGTACTCGGAGGGGCTTGTCAACGGAAGGGAAAAGGGCTCCCTCATGGGGCTCAAGTTGCAATGAGGGCAAGTGCACTGCCACTTCACTATTACACGTAATGTACAGGGGAGACCGTGCAGACTGGATTTATATGGGGTGTAAAAATGTAATTGATTTTTTACTCGGTAATCTAACCGTCGGGCTTTTGCAAAGTATGAAATGGCGAAATGGGGGTTTAAGGTAATTTATGGGTTAATAAATTTTTGCGAAAATGGTGAGAGGAGGTTTAATTGCATCAACTAGTATTGCAACGTTTACACATGAGATGGATTTTAATGGGATATCGGGGGTGGGGGTGAAGGGAGTAAAGGGAGTGAAGGGAGTAAAGGGAGTGAAGAGAGTGAAGGAGGTGAAGGGGGTGAAAGGGGTGAAAGGGGAGATTTATTTTCTCAAGTTTGAAGTACTTTCTTTTTGAAATGCTAATTGTTTTTTACCCCTTTAATAATCGAACGAATTGACACGTAAGGGTTGCAAGTGGACAGACCCATTGGCCCAAAATACTGCGCACGGAACGTAATGATAATTATTGAACTATTTGTGGATTAACTGTCAACACCCAGCAGAACCTTGGAGCTTGTATTTACTGGGTAAATTGAAACCGTTGCACAACCACTTTCATTACCTTTTGACGAGTACAAATGTTAGTTTTTATTATAGTGACTTATTATTTTGTTGAAGTACATTTATTTATTGCTTTACCCATTGTCACTAGAGACTTTTACCCCCAGATGTTCAGTAGACTGTTTTTGTTAATTAACAAGTAGTGACATCTCGTGCCGGTGTAATCAGGATTGACAAAAAACAGAATAATAATAAATTAAAAAAGGAAATGGCGTTTCGAGAATGATGATAGACATCTCAAATTCCGGGGTACCAATATTGCTCGGGAATTGATTACACCATCCTCCAATAAAATCCTGGAAATTTCCCGGAGAATTTTCCCATAATTATACTATAATTTGCAACATAAATTCTGGCATTGACATTATGACAGACACTTGAGGCAATACGGGTAATTAAAAGGCGGTAATTGTTTGCGACACGCTAACGACTCGTCGAATGAGAGTTGTGCTGTTGAATTTTTAATCTGAGCGATATGAAAATTCAATTTGACGACAGTATGATTGATTGACATGGAGAATTACACAGTTTTCAACTTTGTAACTTTTGGAAAGTTTATATAGAAATTAAATAGCGTATAAACCTCCATTATAATTCTGGCTATTCAGAATTTCATGTACGTTACCTGATGACCCTTGTCTCTTCCATTGTTCACCGAAACTCAGGCTATTATATTGTGTCAGCGGGAAATCCGATGCAATTTTGGGTGAACCGTCTGGTCTTGAAGGAGTTGTCACTCCATTGTCTCAGCTCACTCCACATTATCAAAGAACTTAATTATTTTTGTTAGTTATTTTTCCCCCAATATCTCCCAAACACCGATCCAATCTCAAATTGAATTCCCCACAATCTCCACAAAAAGATCGATGCAAATCCCAAATTTAAACGTACAATTGTTTTTCTGAAATAAAAAAAAATCAGCACCACGAAAAATAATGACTTTAGCCAAGTTAATTAACTAATTATAAAACAATCTATATATACCAACAGTAAATATTCATCTTTGTATATTTATAAAGTTATATAACTCAATTCAATAATCAATATATATTTGAGTAATTTTTTTAGTGAGTTCCTGATAAGACCGGTAATTTGCACACCCCGCGTAATTCAATAATAGTTCGACGGAGTGAAAACCGGCGCCACTATCAGAGACACTAAAATACCCAATAGTGTTGGCAGTCTGATAAGTTGGTACATAGCTGGAGTATGTAGTGACCTGGCGCAGATTGAATTCGGTCATTTTTGTGACTGCTTCGAGTGTGCGCACCCGGAGCTCCATTGACTGAAACCACGTGTTGACGCTCTAACTAAATTAAGCCTAAATTAAAATTAAATAAAAGATTCAAGTGGCATTCGATTGATTCGAATAACATACACGTAAAATGGCAGACTACGTCCTAGGCGATTTAAAATCATCTGATGTACCAATGCCAGAGGATGGCCTATCAGCAGGACAAATGTTCAACGCTGGTGAGGGTCTCACGTACAATGACTTCATCATATTACCTGGATACATAGATTTCACGGCTGAGGAAGTCGACCTGGTGTCACCATTGACGAGAAAAATCACCCTCAAGGCACCTCTAGTCTCATCCCCCATGGATACTGTTACGGAGTCTGACATGGCTATTGCCATGGCATTATCTGGTGGCATCGGAATAATTCATCACAATTGTACCCCAGAGTATCAGGCCTCCGAAGTCCACAAGGTAAATTCATTAATGACGATATCATCACAGAAATTTAAATAGTCAATCTACAGCCATAAATCTGTGGAGTGGATTGAAAAATCGGGGGCCATGTATAATTATTTAATTTTTTATTTATTGATGCCAGGTGAAAAAATACAAACACGGTTTCATTAGAGATCCAGTGGTCCTCTCTCCAAACCACACAGTGCGTGATGTCATCAACGTAAAAGCTGAACACGGTTTCTGTGGAGTTCCCATAACGGAAAATGGAAAAATTGGTGGCAAACTAGTGGGAATAGTGACCTCCAGAGACATTGACTTCCTCGAGGATACTCCTAACCAGGCGAACCTCAAGCTCAGCACAATAATGACCCAATTGGAGAATTTGGTGACAGCGAAATCACGTGTCACCCTTCAGGAGGCGAATTCCATCCTCGAAAAATCGAAAAAAGGAAAACTTCCCATTGTAAACGACAAAGGGGAACTAGTGTCGCTCATGGCGAGGACTGATTTGAAGAAGAACAGGAGCTATCCGAGTGCCAGTAAAGATGAGAACAAACAGTTATTGGTGGGTGCTGCAATTGGCACGAGAATGGCAGACAGAGAGAGATTAAAACTACTAGCATCAGCAGGTGTTGATGTTGTTATCCTTGATTCATCTCAGGGAAATTCGATTTATCAAGTGGAGATGATTAAATTCATCAAGGCAGAATTTCCGGAGCTGCAGGTGATCGCCGGTAACGTTGTTACAACGATGCAAGCGAAAAACTTGATTGATGCTGGAGCGGATGGGTTGAGGGTGGGAATGGGCTCAGGCTCGATTTGTATCACCCAGGAGGTCATGGCTGTTGGTAGACCACAGGCAACAGCTGTTTATAAAGTTGCAGAGTACGCCAGAAAATTTGGAATTCCAATAATAGCTGATGGTGGAATTCAATCAATTGGGCATATTATCAAGGCTCTCAGCCTTGGGGCAAGCACGGTTATGATGGGATCATTACTTGCTGGTACTTCTGAAGCACCTGGCGAATATTTCTTCAGTGATGGGGTTCGTTTGAAAAAATACAGGGGCATGGGATCACTCGAGGCTATGGACAGGAAGGATGCCAAGGGATCAGCTATGGATCGATATTTTCATAATGAAATGGATAAAATGAAAGTTGCACAGGGTGTCAGCGGATCAATTGTCGACAAGGGAAGCGTACTCAAGTTTTTACCGTATTTACAATGTGGCATCAAGCATGGATGCCAAGATATTGGAGCTAGGTCTGTGTCATCTCTTAAGTCGTTGACTTACAGTGGGGAACTTAGATTTGAGAGACGATCTCATTCCGCCCAGCAAGAAGGCAATGTTCATAGTCTTTTTTCCTACGAGAAGAGACTCTACTGAATATTATAATCATCTCTTACCATCTTTTCACCCTGTACTATAATTTTTCTTATTCCAATTCCAATCGTACCTGCATTTTTTGCCAAATTGTCACCACTACTTGGTACACTTGGTAATTTAATTCAATAGAATGTCTTTATTTTTCAAATAGACTATCGCTTTCATCTTTCTCTGCATAATACATTCAAAAATGCAGTAATTTTTTTTCGGGAAATTAGCGAATTGGGGGGATCATGAGTTTGTGAAAGTCTCTTATATTTTTGAAAATCTTTTACACGAATCAATACAATTGTCGTCCAAAAAAAAACATTTGTCGATATTTTTTAATGAATTTATGATGTCAGTTTTGGAGTGCTACTGTGAAATTTAATTTTTTATATCATGGTTATGATTTTGTTGGAATAATTCTGAGGAATTCTTGTAAGCATTGATAGTGATTGTTCTACTAAGGAACTTGTATTACTCATCTTATCTCATGAAAAATCTGAGTTTATAAATGTTTAGCTAATATATTTTAAATTGAAACATTATATCAGACATGAATGGCCACAAATAAATTAGTCTTGTACGTCATCTGTTCAACCGTCTGTGTACAATAATTATTTTTCATCCCTCATATTAATTTTCTACTGCAAAACACAGAACTATAATCCATTCATAAAAATTCGCTTGTGGTTTCTTCTACCTTCTACCAAAGATATTTGTCTTTAATTCAACAAAAAATTTTTACAAAAAATGAAGAAAGTTCAAGAACTGGAATACTGTGCTGCCATCGCTCCAAAATTGACCGGTGTTTATTATTATCCAAGGCACTGGGTCCTCACACACACAAATTTTATAAACAAATTACCCTGCAAACTGTCATCCCTCTGCATTACAACAAAATGGTGCTGTGCGGAATTGAATGTGTCCAACGGATCTCTCAATATTTAAATATTCCTTCCGGTAAACTGCAAGTAACACAGAGTAACGTACGTATAAAATCACTTTTAGGTTATTTAATCAAATAAATATACGATAAATATAGTTCTTCTAATAATAATTAATTTCATTAAACTCGCAATATGGTATAAATATGTCAATATAATTGATAATTAATTAAACAAATGGTCTTTGTTGCAGACAATTGCTGCTGACAATGTAGTAAAGAATATTACAATCGAGGGATTCAGCTCCATTATTCAAGCATATGCAAATCTCTCAAAGGAACAAGAGCTTCACCTTGGAAAGGATAGAATTACACAAACATTAGTGCGACAGTGGTTAGAGTATGCAGTCATTTGTGTAAATTATGCTGACGTTCCAGCGAATGCTAGAAGAGTGCTCAAGGTAAGACTGATTCTATCACTAATTGTTAATTCATTAATGATAATCAATTGATTCTAATTACAAAGACTTCAAAATCAAGTTTAACGTGAAATGTCAATGGAATAAACTTTTGGCGAAATGTGGAAAAAAATCGAGTATTACTATCAATTTTATTTAATTAAATCTTTGTGTTTTAGGAATTGAATATTGCCCTGAGGGACAATACATACATCACTGGAACACATAAAACGATAGCAGACGTGGCATTATATTATGCTCTACATTCTATTATGGTAATATTCCACACAATGTCCAACATAATAAAGAATCCATTGGATGAATCCGCAGTAGTGAACTTGGATCGATTTAATCTGCCAAAGTCTTAATTACGTTATGTTTTTTTATTACAGAATGGACTCACGTATCAAGAGCAGGCTGAGTATGTACACGTCTCAAGGTGGTTTGATAATATCCAACAGGAAGCCAAATTAAGACATAAATTAAAAATCATTGATTTTGATCTAATGCATTTATATATCTGAATGAAATACTTAATTTATCGACACCCTTTTATATAACTTTTGCGTGGAAATGCTGACATGACGATTTTTAGTGTCCGATTGACATTGTCTTGATAATATGTTTTTAATAAAGCCTTCAAGTCGACGGGGTGAATTTTATTTCCTGTGGTATGAATGTTTTTTGTTTTTTATTTGTTTAACTGAAATTTAGACGACTGTAGAAGGAGCGGAAGGGGAAAGCCACATCTAGTGAAATTTCAAATGGAAAAAATTATTCAATGTATTGAAGATATACTACTAATGAAATTAGTAATTTTAATAAAAGTGCATTTGCTTAGTCGGCAAGGCGCTTGACTGGCACGCGGACCGCTTGGGTTCGATACCAGCATCATTCATTTTTTTTTTCAAAATAATTCCAATTTTTTTTTTGTTATTAAATGGCAAATCAATAGAAATATTGTTTAAAAACTGAATATTTGATAATCGAGGAGATATGCAGTGAAATTGAACAATTTAACATTTTTTAAACGAAACTTTTTCAATATATATACTACTAATGAAATTTTA